>NC_051065.1:147568095-147868095 GCF_004664715.2 Peromyscus leucopus
CATATCAAATTATCTAAATGTCAACATTTGATGATACCATCCAGCCAACTTCTGTTTCAAAATATTTCTGACAAGAAGTTGAAAAGGCTTCCCAAGTGTTAAGTAGCATACAGGCTCCCAAGGGACATGTGGGTCTCCTTAATGTCCATCCACAGGGCAGAGGCTGTCCCTAACATGGCCTGTACGAACCTGAGACACCAAAAATCATGGGAGTGCTATCATCTTCTTAGACTTGCTGTTGATAAAGGTCACCCAGCCCAGGATCAGCCACCATCAGAGGCCCACATCAGCCTCACGGCACCCACAGCACCTCACACACTAGCCATGGGGACCAAGATGCTGAATGGTTCCTGGCAGTGCAGGTATTGGGGGACACAAGAAAATGCTGATGGAAGGGCACAAACTGCCAGAGAAAGTGTGAGTAAGCACTGAGGATCAAAGTGACGATAGGTAACAATGTGACCCTGTCTGTCTGAATTTGCTAAAGAAGATCTTAAATGTTCTAACACCACACACATACAAAACAGACAACTATGTTAGGTAACAAAGGGTGTTGTTAACCTGACTGTGGTAGCCATTGCCCAATACATTTCCATTTAAGTCAAGGCAGTATAACTTAAATATACATAATTTATTTGTCAATTATACATCAATAAATCCAAAGACAGAAGAACATAGAGAAATGGGTAGAGGGTCTGCATCATGCAATTCTATCATCAAATAAGACTTTAGGAGTCTAAGAATGGACACAGAGGCTGGATTGCTTCTACATATGCACAGAGGATCCTGTAGAGTCTCTGGTATATGGGGAATTCTCACTATATAAAGAGTAATGGATGAATAAAGAAGTATATATGGGGACCAGTATTATCTATCATATCTATCATATGTAAAACTATTGGCTGCCTACCTAAATTTCTATGGACATCTCTTCCACAAGAAAATCTTTTCAGGTGTCCATGTAGTGCTGGATAAAAATGCAATCCCATGTCTGTGGAGAATGCTCAATTCAGAAGTATATTTTCTTCATCTGACAAACTGACCTATCTTTATCACTGCAGTCGATGTCATTCCAGCCCCAACCAGAATATCGATTATTTATTATAACACATTGTTCGTAGTCATAGCTGGGCTCACCTAGGTGCCAGAACCTGGAAGAGAGGAAAGAGCATCAGGGTATTTCCCAGTGATGCTGGGAAAGAGAAAACAAGAGTAAGCAAGAAGAGGATGTGGTGGAAATTTGTGGAAATCAGATTCAGGTGTGTACAAATCAACTATTCTCCACCACCCATGTCTGACATGTCCCTGGAAACAGACCCACTGCACTCAATATTCTCTTAGCTTGTTACTCAACTGTTCTCCCAGAACACATCCCAGGGGCTACTTCATCCCTAGGTCTTGGTACCTGAGGACTGTCATTCCATGTGCTTATTTGTATGATGAAAAAGTCTCTCCTTATTCTCATGTTTTATTAAAGGATTTTTTTTTCATTTTACAATAGTGTTATTTTAGAGACTGGAAACCTACTTAAAATATCAAAATAATCCACTTATTTCTGTCATCTAGGACAAGTAACTTACTATCCTGGACTCCTACCTGTCTCCTCTGAAGACTGAGAAGGACAGTAGCATCACTACCTGTTTCTCACAACAAAAATCAGGATAGAATGTGGGAACATACTAAGACATTAGAGTTTTTAATAATTACATTAATAAAACACACAACAATATCAGAATGTGGGTTTTGATTTAAGAGAAATAATCGGTTATGGTCTTGACATTAATTTTTATTATAATGCTATAAATGAGAGCTGGAGAGATGGCTAAGGAATTAAGAGTGCTTGTGCTTTTCCAGAAAATGTGAGAGTTCTGTTCCCAGTATCCACATTTTCACAGTCATACCACCTGTAACCCCAATTCCAGGGCATCCAACACCCTCTTCTGGGCTCCATTGTCACCCACATACACACGACACACTCACAGAGAGACATAAATATACACACAAATAAAAATAAATTAAATTCTACTTTTAAGTATATAGAGAAATGAATGCATAATAAAACCCACCATGGTGTAACACCTTGGTTGGGTGCCCTGGGTACTTATCATGCTACAATCTTCAAACTCAAATTCCTCATCTCTCCTGAAGTATCAGTGACATGTGTCTCACAGGACTCCTTGATGAGGAAATGGGGATAAAGTAACTCCATCCACAGCACTCACACCAGGAGTGCGCTTTGTTTGTTTCATAACCAACAGCTGGAACACCCTAAAGTCTTCTCATGCTACAGGACCCAGGACTCCTCTAGGTAACTCTGGACTCACGTGGCACTTTTATTGTATGGTGTCTGATCAACCCATCGCCACTGTCGGTGACCTGGATCCGAAAGGCCAATATAATAAGCAGCTTTGGGATTCAGGATCTTGGTGATGAAATCCTAAGAGAAAAGAAAGATACAGCATTCAGCTTGGATGGAGTGATTCTTTTTCTGTTACAGAATTTATATAAGATCTTTTTTTTTTTTTAAAGATTTTATTTATTTATTACGTATACAGAAGAGGGCGCCAAATCTCATTACAGATGGTTGTGAGCCACCATGTGGTTGCTGGGAATTGAACTCAGGACCTCTGGAAGAGCAGTCGGTGCTCTTAACCTCTGAGCCATCTCTCCAGCCCTACATAAGATCTTTTAAAAAATATTTTAACTATACAAAAATTATAGGTCCAATACTATGCACTTGTGCAAATACATAATAATCAAATCCTACTTCATCTCTGTAGACCATTATATAGTTCTCAAATTTAGATTAATACACATTAACTATACATTTTAGAGGTACACTGTGATACTTCGACTGACTTATCTGGTCACACAGAGATGAGAAGACAAAGAAAGGATCAATAAATAAAGAGCCATCCCCACCCCCAGGAGTGCCATCTTATCTGGCTGACCAGGACACAAACTCATCACTCAGAGGCCTGATTTCCATGACCCTGGAAACAATCTCTGTCCATGATCATAATGAATTCTCATCTCAGACTCACTCCCCTCTTTTCTTCCCCAATACCACTCTTCAAAGTTGTGCATTAGAGAATTTAGCAGATTTAATCATTTTCCATTCATAACCTCACTTATTTCACTTCTGATGGTTGGCTGTGACTCTCCTGATTTGATCCCCTTTCCCTAGTCAGCTCTGCGCCCTCCTCTGTTAGGCAGTGGGTACTACAGGAAGCATTAGAGTACTGAAATCACACACTGCTCTTTCAAGCACAAACATTTCATCCTTCCTTCCACCTCAGAGGTTGCATTTCTGTTGCCATGGTTCCTTGTGGGTTGTTCAGCTTCACTGAAGCAGGGGCAAGGTGTAGAATGCCAAGGCTGAAGCAACCTTTCCAGCTTCCTGATGGAAAGCCTTCTGCCACATCAGCAACACCCATGTCAACAAAACTCCCTCTTAGAAAAAAGAGGCAGACAGCAGGCCAGGCCCAGGCCCCACTCTCTCCCAGGATGCACCTGCTCTTCCTGGCTGAGGATCACCATCAGATGAGCACCCATGCTGGAGCACTTCCCCTCACTCTCACTCCAAGATGCTGAGTCATTCGAAGTGAAGTAGCAGTGGGAACTAAATGACTTCCAATCCTTTGGGCAACAGCTCCAGACTTTGTCTTTGGGGGAAGAAGGAAATGTAAGTGCAATGTCATAAAGTCACTTTAAAAGCTGCATGAGGTGGAGACCACATGGAAGCTGGGGCTCCAGACTTCTCAAGATACAACAAGGGCCCCTCTCTGTCAGGTGCCAAGCAACCCCAGTCTATTTCTGTTGACACCAGTGTCAGGGCCCCTTTATCCTAATGGGGTGCTGTCAGGAAAGCTGAGTGTAAGAACACTCAGACGCCCAAGATGTAATGCCAAATGGTCTGGGTCTCCAAAGAATAGAACTCATCATACCAAAAACCAGAAGTTCTCATATTACATAAATATACACATATTTATACGTGAAATAATAGATCTCATTAACCAAGGCAGCAAATTTTCAGAGTTAGCAGACAGATATTTTTAATTAGTGATGGTAAAAGTGGGAGTCAATATATTACAACATGCAAGATAATTAATTATAGGTTTAATATAAAAATTTTAATGCCCATGATATATGTTTCAGGACAAAAATAGAAAGATTCTGGAAAAAGTTTTTAAAACATGTAAAACAATTCTGTGAGTTTAAGGCCAGTCTGGTCTACAGAGCAAGATGGAGGATTGGCACCAAAACTACACAGAGAAACCCTATCCAAATATATATATATATATATATATATATATATATATATATATTCAAACCATGAACAGAGTAAGATGTAAAGAGCTGAATGGAAATTTTATATCTGAAACACATATTTTAAGTATTCCATGGTGTTTATTGCATCCTGAAGGCAACAGAGATATCAGTGGGCCCTCAAGGAAGAAAAAGTGAAATTAAACAGAAAAATAAAGTCTCATGTAAAAACCTTAAATGCCTACAGTTGAATGCAATCCCCATAGATAAATAGGCAAAACAACCTCAAAATTTATAAAGAAAGCAAAAAAAAAAAAAAACTGGATAGTCAGAGCAACCATCAAGGAAAAAGAATAAAGTTGGCAGTATCTCTCATACCTCACTTCAGGCTACACTATAGAGCATGGGACCACAACAAAACAGACACATTGATCAATGAACACAAAAAAGAACCACAAACAAAAGCCCACACAGCTACAGCCACTGGACTTTAATCTAAATGGATTAAACACATTACTGTGAGGCTTGGAACCCTGGAATTGTTACAAAAAAAATAAATACAGCAGATCAAGATGTAGGCATAGACAAAGACTCCCTGAGTAAGACTGCAGGTGTCTTGAGAGCAAAGGATCCAGTGAGTGAAGAGAGAGATCTGCTGAGAAAGGCAGGAACCCCAGACAAGTTCAAATGGTCTAGGGAAACACGTGTTTGCCCAAAGGTCTGTTGACAAAGACAGTAAACAAACTACCTATTTAGAGCCAGAAGGTGTATTCCAAAGACATCTCAGTTACAGATGTCAAGGACAGTCGAGAATCTTTGCTTACTCGGGGCCAAAGTGATGGATAGTGTTAAACACTCCCCTCTCTTTCCTAAATCTAAGTAATACACGTTCATCAGTCCACCTTCCAGTTTAGTTTACTAGAAAAACAAGTTCTCTATTCAAATCTTGAGTAAATTACACTTTGTAGGCACTGTAACTGAGAATGGAACATGATCATCTCACACACACACACACACACACACACACACACACACACAAACACGCATGCACGCACTCACGCACTTACGCGCACGCACACAAGATCATTACACATACTCATGCACACACACTTATGAAAACACTTGAAGGACTACAGAAATGGCTCAGTGGTTAAGAGTGTGTACTGCTCTCACAGAGGACCGGAGATCAGTTCCCAGCACCCACAACCTGTGACTCACAACCACATCTAACTCCAGCTCCAAGGATCTTCTTCTGCCTCTGAACGCACTGCAATCACGTACACCAACCCACACACAGGCACATGCATATATACATGTATTAATTAAAAATGAAATCTTTAACATACACCATTGAACATGACTCTCTGGAGATGCTCACATTCTTGGCATCAGATTTGCTGGAGCTCCCCTCTATTTCTAATAAAATGCTGCTCAGCCAGGTATTGCTTCTCCCTCTTTGAAACTCTACTTTGTTGACACTAGGAGGCCACACAATTCCAATTATGCCCTTTGGAGACCTCTAAAAAAGACTCCACAGGCAGGTGGTACTGAGTGTGTGGTATGAAGTCATGTTCCCATAGTGCCCATTGCTGATGGAAATACCCCAGAATCTTGTTGGAAATGCTGATTTTAGGCACATTAAGTTTTACCTTTCGAGAGTGAATGCTGTTTTGTACACTCCAACTCAGTGTAATTCAGTTCTTTTATGATTGCATTTTTATCAAGAAGCTGAGAATATTTTTTAAACAAAGCTGCAAAACAGAATAAAAACAATTCATTTTTCTGGTAGTGCTGACATTTGACTCTTTACTTTCACTTTCTTACATTCTTTGTAGAAACAAAACGAGCAGTTCCAGGTTACCTGAGCACGGAAATTATAAAAGCCGGACACTGATCAAAAGGACTTTGTTTTTGTCCTCTTTTTCCTGTATCTCCCTCCACCCCAGCTAGCTCTGACTTCTAAGTGTCCCCACACTTTCACGGAGTTCCTAACTTAAAACTAACTCACCTTTCCTCCAGAAATTGAATTTTCTTTCTTCTCTTCCTCATCTCCCACTTGTTCCTGGAGTCACTAGATTCTGGCTTTCACTTCTGCTCATTTACCAAACACTCCTGAACTAGATGTCAATGGCTCCTCATGTCCACTGATCAGTCATCTTCCTGTGGGACTTCTCACATGACCCTGCCCACTTCTCTTCCTCCTTAACTGGTGGGAGACAGTGGCTCCCTCTGGTTTTGCCTGGTCCTGTTTGCTGCTGTTTCCTGTCGATGTAACCAACCGTCTTATTAAATAAGAAACACAGAAACAATGTAAAAGAGAAAGCCAAGAGGTCAGAGCTCAGAGCTAAAATCTCACCCTTCCTCCTGCTGTCCCAGCTTCTCGAAAAGAGACCTACCTCCTGTCCGTTCGTTTTTTTAAAGTATGTTGTTCTGCCTTCTCATTGGTTGTAAACCCAAACACATGACTGCCTCATCACTGTCTGAATGTACAGCCCCCTAGGTCTTAAAGGTATATGTCTCCAATGCTGACTGTATCCCTGAACACACAGAGATCTTATGGGATTAAAGGCGTGTGCCACCACCGCCACACTCTTGCTATGGCTCTAATAGCTCTGACCCTGAACACACAGAGATCTTATGGGATTAAAGGCGTGTGCCACCACCACCACACTCTTGCTATGGCTCTAATAGCTCTGACCCCCAGACAACTTTATTTATTAACATACAATCAAAATAATATTTCAGTACAATTAGATTACCACCACATTTCCCCTTTTCTATTTTAATAAAAAGAAAAAAAGCAAAAGGATATAACTAACAAAAGAAAAACTATATACAAAAGTACAATAACTATATACAATATATACAAGTAATAAATACCTAAACAGGTATTTGACAAATCAGAGAAAATAATTCCATTTTCTATCCTATTTTGGTAAATCCAAGATGTATCTAATGCACTTTCTATCCTAATTAATTTTCAACTATAACTAACTAATCTTCAACCATAACTAACTAATCTTCAACTCCCTCAGAGACCCAAGAAGGGAATAATATTAGCTAACAAAAATAAAAACAGGAAGTGCATGCAAGCAACTTCCAAAAAATTTTGTGAGTTGACAGAAACAGCCAGCTGCCTGGGCAGTCATCTGAGGTTTCTCCGCAGTGTTGGGGCATCATCTTCAGCCTATAGGCTCAGTGTATCTGACAGACTCATTTGGAAGTAGGATGTACACAAGGTCAACAGTTCAACCTCACATTGGGTGAGAGCAGTCCACGTACCAGAAACACCTGAATTCCACTAGTGTCCTGTTATGATTCAGGATTTTAAATTCTGGAAATTGTTGACAGTTTTTTTAATTCAGCTGTCCATTCTTCTTGGCTGTGTATATATGGCTTCATCTCAGCATCCCCTTCTTCTCCACATCCCTCTATTAAATGCCAGTCTACTTTCGAGAGGCATGAGCTTTCAGCTGCTGTTCCATTGTACAACAGAATCCATCGGCCCTCTGCCTGTTAAGCTGCTTTGAAGAAAAGGGCACCGTACCTTTTCCGGATGCGAAGGCCATTTCAGGGATGGGGCCGTATTGTCCTGGCCTCAGAAGATGCCTTTTGATAAAGCCATAACCACACTTGTTTTGGCAAGAATCAGTAGTCCCTTGTTTCGTGTTCTGTCTGTCCATTTTGTTCTGTTGATTCGAGGATACTTTGTTGTCCAGTGGCTAACTTTTGCCACAAGGAAAGTTGACTCCATATGCAGTTTCTTCAATGCCCATATTTTCTCTGAAGTAGATTAGTACTGCCAGGAGCTGACATGTCTCAAAAAAGAAAAATTTTCTAAGTTATTAAAACATTTTAAATGCCATATTCTGTAGATCTCTGAAGGGTTTGAAGATGACCTGTCTAAAACATCTCTGCTTAATTTTTAAAACATATCTAATCTGACTACAAGTTCTATGATAATGTCTAACTACTAACTTTCATTTCTTTATATCCTAATAGTTGGTAATAATAACATTCAAGGATCAGAAATTTGCATTACATTGTTAAATGGATGGAATAAATACAATTAGAAATATACATATAGCATTTTCTAACAATATCAGTTTCAAATTTGTATACAATATAAAACAATTCAATCCAATGTAAAGTATTTAAAACTAGTAATTGTCTTTTTCTTTTCTTTCCTTTTTTTTTCTTTTTTTTTTTAAACAAGAACCTTAAATCTAATCTCCTTTGCTTAGCCTTTTTCTTAACCCTTTACAATAACTTGTAACCAACCCCCCTAAATACTGAAAATTATCCCAGACCCAAAACCCATTAAAAAGACCAAAAAACCACCCGCCCCACACCACCTCTTTGGGAATGTGGGCGTCGTATTCTTAAAATTGCTTCCTACTGGGTATGGGCGAAGTTTTCTTTATCCTGAAAGAAAGATTTTAGGTTAATTGTCAAATTCTAGGAGAGGTAACTATATCCTTCATTATCCAGTCTGTGTATAATGCCAAAGTTCAGGGTTTATCTCAAGTCCTTATTCAAGTAGTCTTTGAGACTGGATCATCTCAGCTAGTCATCTCAAATTTGCTCTGAGCACCTTGTAGTTCAAAGCTGATCTATGGATGATGTTTGTCAGCTTAATGATATTATTATTGTCCACGTGGAATTGTTGTTGTTGTGGGGCCCCATCTTCTTTCTGGAGACTTCAGTTGATGTTAGGCCTGGCCGTGATTTCCTACAGAAAACTGATAAGAGACTCGAACACAAAAACATATATATGTAGCTAGCCTTTTTTCTAGAATTAGTTAGTACTCTATGTGACCATTCATATCTTAACAAAGTTTAAAATGTATATATATATATATATATTAATCTTATAAATTTTGATATAAAATTTATACTTTGAGAAAAGTTTAAAGAATCAGAATAGAATCAAAGAATTGAGAGTAGTAATAGAATAGTCCCTTAATTAATTTTGCTTTTGTCCTGTACCATAGCAGAAGATGGCTCTTATTCTGGCATGATACAGGGAGTTTGCATTTACCTTTTAACAACATGCTTGATTTTAAAGAAGGAGAGAGCCATTCTCCAACTCCAAAGTCAGCTTTAAATTTTAATTGAACTGGGACTATTAGAAAACCAATAGTGTTAAATCTTTAGAGAAAAGCAGAAACAAACATTTAGGAAGACATAAAATTTTTTAGATAATATATACCCATACACCGTTTCATTCTGTTTCTTGGGATAGATGATTTGTCCCTTTTCTTCAGTTGTCTCATTTGTCCAGTGTTCTTCAGATTCCTTAACCTTCATTTTCCTAAAAGACAAAAACAAAAACCTTTCCCCAAGACTAATTTTGGGGATGTTCCTTTTTGGCAAGTTATTATCTGATTAAATGAAAAGGCATGTTTTATTGATACAAGTTAGTTTAAATTGAATGTTCATGCTGGTTGATGAACTATCACCTCCTCTAATTAAGAGGTCTCTCTTGTTCAAATCGAACCTTTATCAATTTTGATGGTACCCACAGCTTATCTTCTCCTGTAGAAACAAAAGCAAAACCACGTCCCCAATGTAATACATACCCTGGTTTCCATTCTGAGGTCAGCACATCCTTAAAGTATATAGGCTGATTTAATTCTGTAGTTTTTTCTATTATCCAATGTCTCTCTGCAGCTGTTGTTCCTTTCTCATTGGCATTCAGAAAATTCAAAGTTAGAAGAGCATTATGCAGTCTATTTCTGGGGGTTTTTGTTACCCATTTCTGTTTATTTAGCATATCCTTTAGAGTTCTGTTTGATCTTTCTATAACTGCTTGACCTGTAGGATTATGTGGTATGCCTGTAATATGCTTTATATTGTAATAAGCAAAAAACTGTTTCATTTTAACAGAGACATATGATGGAGCATTGTCAGTTTTGATTTGTGCAGGTATACCCATGATGGCCATAACTTCTAGCAAATGAGTGATTACAGAATCAGCTTTTTCAGAACTCAAAGCAGTTGCCCATTGAAATCCTGAAAAAGTATCGATAGTGTGGTGTACATATTTCAATTTTCCAAATTCTGCAAAGTGAAACACGTCCATCTGCCAGATTTCATTTCTCTGAGTACCCTTTGGGTTACATCCTGCTGGTAATGGCGTTTGATTGTAGACGGAACAAGTAGGACATTTCTTTACTATTTCTTTGGCTTGTTGCCAGGTTATGGAAAAATCCTTTTTTAAACCTTTACTATTGACGTGATGTTTTTTATGAAATTCTGAGGCTTCCAGCACATTTCCTATCAATAATTTATCAATCTCATCATTGCCTTGTGCTAGAGGGCCTGGCAGACCAGTATGGGATCGAATGTGAGTTATATATAAAGGATGATCCCTTTTCCTGATTGTATCTTGTAATTGAATAAATAGTGAAGTTAATTCTGAAGCATCAGGGATAAATTCTGCAGTCTCAATATGTAACACCACTCTTTCAGCATACTGAGAGTCAGTTACTATGTTGAGAGGTTCTGAAAAATCCATTAATACCAACAGAATAGCATACAATTCTGATTTTTGAACTGAATTATACGGACTTTGAACCACTTTACTTAAATTTTCTGATTTGTAACCAGCCTTTCCTTCTTTGTTGGCATCTGTATAAAATGTACGAACTCCAGATATGGGTTTTTGCCGTACAATTTGAGGCAAGATCCATTCAGCTCTCTTTATAAGATCAATTCTATTGCTTTTGGGATATTTGCTGTTAATTTCTCCCAAAAAATTACTGTAAGCTCTTTGCCAAGGTTCACTTTCTGTCCATAATTTTTCAATGTCCTCCTTAGTTAATGGTACGACAATTTCTGCTGGGTCTATGCCTGCTAATTGACGAAGTCTCAATTTTCCTTTGTAAATCAAGTCAGAGATTTTTTCCACATAAGTTTTTAATTTTTTATTTGGTTTATTTGGTAAAAATATCCATTCCAATATAATATCTTCCCTCTGCATTAATATTCCAGTAGGAGAACACCTAGAAGGTAAGATAACCAAAATGCAATCCAGCTTTGGATCAATACGATCCACGTGTCCTTCATGCACTTTCTTTTCTACCAAGGCCAATTCTTTCTCAGCTTCAGGTGATAATTCTCTTGGACTATTTAAGTCCTTGTCACCTTCTAAGGTTCTGAACAAATTAGTCAGTTCATCATTTTTTACCCCAACAATAGTTCGTAGATGAGAAATGTCTCCAAATAATCTTTGAAAGTCATTAAGAGTCTGTAGTCTATCTCTCCGAATTTGTACCTTTTGGGGTCTAATTTTTTGTAGCTCTATTTTATATCCTAAATAATTAATAGAATCTCCTCTTTGTATCTTTTCAGGAGCAATTTGTAATCCCCAGCAAGGCAAAATTTTCTTTACTTCTTCAAACATTATTTCTAAAGTATCTGCATTTGAGTCAGCTAGTAAAATATCGTCCATATAATGATAAATTATAGATTTAGAAAATTTTTTACGTATCACTTCCAATGGCTGTTGCACAAAATATTGGCACAGAGTTGGGCTATTCAACATTCCCTGTGGGAGGACCCTCCATTGAAATCTTTTAACCGGTTGAGAATTATTATAAGTAGGCACTGTAAAAGCAAATCTTTCTTTGTCTTTTTCTTGTAAGGGTATTGAAAAGAAACAGTCTTTTAAATCAATAACTATGAGAGGCCATCCTTTTGGTAACAGAGTAGGCAAAGGCATCCCAGATCGTAGAGAGCCCATTGGCTGAATTACTTTGTTAATTGCTCTAAGGTCTGTTACCATTCTCCATTTACCAGATTTCTTTTTAATAACAAATACAGGAGAATTCCAAGGGCTGGTTGATTCTTCAATATGCTGAGCATTTAACTGTTCTTCTACCAGCTCTTCTAAAGCCTGGAGTTTCTCTGTTGTTAAAGGCCATTGCTGGACCCATACAGGCTTGTCTGTTAACCATTTTAAAGGTAGAGCTGTTGGTGTCTTTGGAAGATCATCAGTTATTGTGCCCTGTTCTTGTATAATATGGATGGCTGGTGACCACTCATTAGAACAATATCTTCTAATATTTCTCTCAGTAATATGTGCTAGTTTATGATTTGTTTCTGAGATTGGAGGGATGTTAATCTGAGTATTCCATTGTTGCAACAAGTCTCGACCCCACAGGTTCATAGTTATGTTAGCCACATATGGTTTTAATTTTCCTCTCTGTCCTTCTGGACCTATACATTCGAGCCATCTTGCACTCTGTTTCACCTGAGATAATGTCCCAATTCCTAACAGTTGAACGTTTACCTCCTGAAGAGGCCAAGTTGGATGCCAAAATTCTGGTGCAATTATGGTAACGTCCGCACCTGTGTCTACCAGACCAGACAACAAAACACCATTTATTTTTATTGTTAATTTTGGTCTTTGTTCATTAATAGAAGTTTGCCAAAAAATTTTCTTTATGTTTTCTCCTGAATTCTCTATTCTCTCTGTTTTATCATCCTGACCAGCATGATTTATTCCAATAGGCATTTGGTTATTTAATCGCTCTCCAGAGCAGGCATTTCCTCTATGGCTGCAGGAAAGGTTTGAACTGGATTTGCACTGGGGGCCTGTGCGAGGCCCCTCTGGGAGTTTCCCGAAGACTGAGGCAAAGGATTACCCTGTCTGTCCTTTGTTGATCTACATTCGTTGGTCCAGTGTTTTCCCTTACCACACCTTCTGCATACTCCAGAAGGAAGGGGCCTTCTGTTGCCATTGTTCCTTGAAGAAACATTGTTTCTGGGAATGACCTGTCTACAGTCCCTTTTCAAATGTCCTTGCTTTCCACATCCAAAACATCTAACACTCCTCAAACCTTTTGAAATTACTTCTCCTACCCATGTATCATCATGCTCATCAGCTTCAACATTAATTGTTTCTCTAATCCAATCTTCCATAGGTGCAGATCTTGCCCTTAATGGCCTGATTATTGTTTTGCATGCTGCATTCGCATTCTCAAAGGCCAAAGATTCAATTATTGCCTTACTAGCTTCTGAATCCGAGACCATTCTCTTTACTGCTGAAGCCAGTCTTTGTAAAAAATCTGTAAAAGACTCTTTTGGGCCTTGCTTCACCTTTGTAAATGACTCAGATTTTTTTCCTGGTTCCTCAACTTTGTCCCATGCATTCAAGGCTGCCGTTCGACATAAAATTAGGGTTTGGACATCATATAAACATTGTGTTTGTGCTGAAGCATATTGGCCTTCGCCCATAAGCTGATCCTGGCAAACTTGTATTCCTTTATCCCTCCATTGTTTTTCTATGTTTTTAGCCTCCTCCTTAAACCAAGTCAGAAATTGAAGTCTCTGGCTGGGTTCCAGAACACCTTGTGCAAGGTCCCGCCAATCCTGTGGTACTATCCTATTATATGTTGACCAAGAGTTTAACATTTGTTTTACATATGGGGAATGCATGCCATAAGATACTATTGCCTCCTTAAACCTTTTTAAATCCAACATTTCAATTGGAGCCCAATTATTTTGTGTAGCCATTTGATCAGGCATCTGCTGTACGGTTACAGGATAAATTAAGGGTGACTGTGTGAAAACAGGCTTTCTTTCTGCAACCTTATGATCCCGACTTGAAACAACTTCACTGTTAATTTCTTCTGTCTGAATTTTTACAGGTTTAACAAGTTCTTCTAAAGCTGTTATCCTGGCACTTAAATTGACTATCTTTTTAAATATTAAAATATAGATTATTATAGTGATAAGGTGCATAATTCCACCAATACTAATATTATATAGTTGTTCCATTGCCAGACTGCCTAAAATTTCGAACAAAAACCAATTTTCTTCCAATGTACACATAAAACCCATTTTTTTTTTAAACGTGGAAAAAAATTCTCTTTTAGATAGTTTCCTTTAAAATATCTGATATATTATGACTTACCAAATCTGCGTAGAACAGTAGAAATCCGAGGGGATTTTCAAAACAGCCACCTAGTGTCCCAGGTGTAAATCCAAAGAGAAAGAGAGAGAGAGAGAGAGAGAGAGAGAGAGAGAGAGAGAGAGAGCAAGAAAGCGTAGCTGGCTAAAGTTTAAATGCAGCCACGTGTTCCCTCTTGTGCCGAATCAAGGCTTGGGTCTGGCTTCCTTAAGCTCCGACCACGTGCGTTGGCTTTACAGGCAAGGCCCTGTTCGGCAGGGCAACTCTGAGTTGTTTGTAGCACCGGCTTTAAGCAAGCAGGATTTAAGCAAGCAGCTCACCGATAGTCCAGCCTGAGGTCAAGCAGAACTAGACCCAGGCTCGGACTAAGAAGCCGATCGCCGCTGGCCGCCGCGTTCCACCGCCGCCGCCGCGGGCCGCCTGCCGCCCTTGCGGGAAAGCGGACCTGCCGCCAAGCCAAGCAGTTTTTAATGGATTCTTGTCACGTTGGGCGCCAGATGTCGATGTAACCAACCGTCTTATTAAATAAGAAACACAGAAACAATGTAAAAGAGAAAGCCAAGAGGTCAGAGCTCAGAGCTAAAATCTCACCCTTCCTCCTGCTGTCCCAGCTTCTCGAAAAGAGACCTACCTCCTGTCCGTTCGTTTTTTTAAAGTATGTTGTTCTGCCTTCTCATTGGTTGTAAACCCAAACACATGACTGCCTCATCACTGTCTGAATGTACAGCCCCCTAGGTCTTAAAGGTATATGTCTCCAATGCTGACTGTATCCCTGAACACACAGAGATCTTATGGGATTAAAGGCGTGTGCCACCACCGCCACACTCTTGCTCTAATAGCTCTGACCCCCAGACAACTTTATTTATTAACATACAATCAAAATAATATTTCAGTACAATTAGATTACCACCACAGTTTCCTGTGCTCTTTCCTACCTGTTTCCTTCTACACGCA
This sequence comes from Peromyscus leucopus, assembly GCF_004664715.2. Classification (NCBI taxonomy): domain Eukaryota; kingdom Metazoa; phylum Chordata; class Mammalia; order Rodentia; family Cricetidae; genus Peromyscus; species Peromyscus leucopus. The sequence goes on from NC_051065.1 coordinate 147,583,238, forward strand.
CCTCTCTTAAAACGGAACATTGCATTCAGTTCCTTCTGTATTTCTCTTTCTCCTCCAAATTCCTCTTCCTTAGTGATATTCAATGTCCTGGGTTGTTGGTGTTGGGGTGGGGGTAGAAGTGGTTGTTTTGTTTTTTAGTCTGTTTTTGTTATCTGCTGCCTATAAGCAAAGGTCTTCTAAAATGTACACCTCTTTACTAAAATATGTTAATATGTATCACTAAACTGTGTATCTGAGATTTAAGTGAACAAACAAAACTTAAATCATCATATTCCAACTCAAACCTGCTGCTCATCTTCTTCCTCTTCAAATAACTTCATGATTGCTGACTTTATGAAAACAGAATATTAAAGTCATATCTCACTCCTCTGTGTCCCCTATTCTCAGCTATTCATATTGACCAAAATGTCACCTCCTTTTGTCCAAGTTATCTCCTCTCCTGTGCATCACTAGCATGATCCTTGCATCAAATCCCTAGTGCTGCTCAAATGGATTCTGAATTAGTGTCCTAATTTCTGCTTCCCTTCGTTTTAACACCTCTGTAAGAGCACACTTCTCTAAGTCAGTTTTAATTTTATCATGGCCTGCTTCAGATTCATCAGGGGATCTCCATGACTGTGGCACATTGAAAAACTGGACACACTTCTCAACCTTCCCTATATAAATATCCATTTAGACTATGCCTTTGCAGTTCCCTACTCAAGGGACTGGTCTATTTCCACATCACCTCATCTGAGCTGCCATTAAGAATTCGTTGGCCACTAAAATACACAAAGGCAAATGTGTGTGTGCCCCATGTTGGGCTCGGCTTACTGCCACCATCCATGCTGAAAGTCTGAAGTTGCCATGGGAAGCTGGATTGTCTGTTACTGATGTATGACTCCATGAGAATAGGTAAGTTCACCTAGGACCATGGGAATCTCCCAAGAGAGACCAGTCTCTGTGAAACCATCAAGAAAGAATTAAATAAATAGTTCAATTAACCTACTAAGTTTTAAGTTGGTTAATGGTTCAGCAAGAGCTACTAAATAAAATAACATTAGAGGGGATACCTGTGTGATATAGTATGCCCTATATTATGATCTAGGTCCAGTTTTGTCTGCTCCCTACAGTTTCATACTTAGTTCTCCATGTATCACTATACATGACAATAATGTACACCTATATTTGCCCATATTTCCCATGCCCCCACATGTCTAGGACATTGCTGGCACACACAGGTCTAGGTGTCATCTGCTCCAAGCTTTTCTTAGCCCCCTGTGCTTACTTCTTACTTCTCACCTGCACAGCATTTCCCATGCAATTTCTAAGCACTGCTTCATTTAACTGTTCTCTACATTTCCTGAGATTGGGGACTGTAGCTATTTCTGGACTCTCTACATGCTGCCCAATATATAGTAAATGGATATTACTAATTATTGCATGAATGAATAAACATCTACATAAAAATATAGTTTATACTTTTTATTTTTGATAAATTTCAAAGCCAATCCATAGAGAAATCACCTATTTTCTAAATAGCTTCCAGATCTCACATGATCTGGAACAAAAACAAATGATTAGAAGGAACTCCACAGGAGCACTGTCCATGGAATAGCTCTGGCCATCTCTTCTCATCACCCTGCTCATTCAAAAATATAAATATCTATTCATCCAATGGATCTGGCTTCTAAATGCTGCTGAGGAAATACAGATTCATCCTCAGTACTGGAGCCTAACACAGATGCCCCAGGATTTCACTCTGTGACACCAACAAACACATGCATGTTTCTCCATTGAGATTGAATAACTTTTACAGAAGAGTTATTCTGAAACAGAGAAAAATTTCCAATGCTATCCATCTCTCCAGAGAGTGTCTGTCTCAGGTTTCTGGGTCACCATCTGTCTAATGAGTCACTTTCCTTTTCTGTGTTTAATTCTCCCAGGAGCATACTTACTGATCAGAACAACTGAGAATGAGATTTTCAATAGTAGTAAAAGTATTATGAATGAGGTGAGGAGCAACTTGGAGAATCTGTGACAACTTTCATGAGTTGTGGTCTTCTTTTGAAGGGCTAAAAGACAAACCAAATTCATGTCTTCAGCTCTGTTCCTATTTCCTCTTCTTTCTCCTATTCTACTCTTTTTGCACATGATAAACGCTAGTAACATTATGTTTGAAATAATAGGAAAATAAAATTTGAAATAATTACATTCTTTATATATTATATTTATATATTATATACATAAAGTATAGATATGTATTTTATGTTAATTATAGAAACATTACAATGTACATAAAATCATTCATTCCTGACATTGAGAATGATTGCTCTCAGTCTTTTGGAATGTATCTTTCCTAAAGTTTAAAGCTTTTACATATAAAATGCATATTTTCCATAATTAGAACACCATCAATACTGCTTAGTGATCATAATTTTCTCTGACATTATATCATGATTTTTTTCCTTATTTTTTTGTCTTATTTTGAGACAGTGTCTGGTATGTACTCCAAGTTGACTCCAATTCAATTTGTAATATAAGCTGGCCTCAAACCCACAGAAAACCCCTGTCTCTAACTCCTGAGTTTAGTGATTACTGGTTTGTGCCAGCACAACTGGATGAACGTTTATTATGATTGCAATGTATTCCGTTATATACTTTTAAAGCTTCCAGCTTGCTTCCAACTTCAAATATGCAATAGTCAAGATGTCACATTTTATGATAAAGTTACCACATTTTCAGTCACCACTTCTAGAGGAGTTACAATATTTCCCAATAATGGGTGAGGTCCTGGGTTCTGTCCCCATCACGGGAGGGAGAGAGTGAAAGAAACTACTCAACACCTAGATGCCAACAGACTGTGACATGCCACCAGATAGAGACGGGAAAATCAATATGCCATGGTTTAACTTGAAACAATATGTATTTATATGTAGAAAGTATACAATAACATGGGTGGTGGGATTTTCTCTAGATGGCAAAAGACAATAACTTTTCTTCTCCATTGTACAATCCCACAATCTTTCACATCATCTACAGGCAACACACTTGGTTGGAGACTCCAGTGACCCACAGGCATGGCCAGTGGCAAACATCATCTTTGTCCTTTACATCATCACTAACTAGGAGCAGCAGAAAATGCTTTCTTACCTGGAAGAGAGTCTGCATCCATGTCTGTGGAATCAAATTTATTCCTGAGGTTCTTGTTAATATAAATGTTTTCTGAAAACGTGTTGAGAACCTGCCCTCACAAAGTGTATGCCATCCTTTCTTTAAAATAGATCCTGAATGAGAAACAAATATGGCAGCAAATTGTCCCAATACCAGCTAGAGATGAGAGGCAGCAACAGACAGCTGCCCTGAGCGTACACCATGAGGTGCAGTCTGCTGACCTGCAAATGGAGAACTGCAGGTGTAGAATGCACCCAGGATCTTTATACAATCATAGAAACACCAAGAACTCAATGGGGGAGAGAAGAAAACAGGAAGGAATGGAAAAGAGGAACCTGGCCATTAGAGAAGTCAAGCTTCTCACAGAGTTGAGATTCTGACACTCGGTCTGAGCTGACCTCTACAATAAGGCCTCCATTTCCCATCTTGTGCTGTGATTCCTACTCCTTCCTGGTCCCTGTAGAGCTGCCTCCTGACCTCCCTGAGGCTTTAACACCACACTCAAGTTGCTCCAAGGACAGAAGCATTCTTAAACTTAAAGGCACCTAGTGCACACCCTAGACTGTCCCACCACATGGGGACAAGGTCTTCACCCTGCTCAGTCTCTTGAACACTGGTCAGCACTAACTTACTGCTCCCCTAAACCTGCCTGAACTCTGACAGCCCAGTTCTTCCACACCCCAGCAAGGATTTCCTCGATCACTTGAAAGTCACTGAGTTCCCACCTGTGTTTTCCACTCCCACATTCTGTACCTTGCCTGGTTCCTGGAAGACATGCTTTGTTTACCCTCTGTGAGGAACTTCCCCTCAGTCTGCTGAGTCTCCTGACCCCAACCTGACTTACAGCTAACACTGCACTGGGGCCCACCCTCACCTCCTTCAAGTGCTGAGGTGTCACACCAGGCTGTCCTTGAGGACCCTCTGCTCACTCACTCATTCAGGGTTCTGACTTCCCACAACAAGGGGCCTTAAGCATGGATGCCTTCTCACCCTGCTTGAGCTCAGAGGCTCTGCACCTGCCCACTCTCATGCACAGCTGACCTTGTCACCTCTCAGGCTCTGAAGTCTCACATCAGGCTGCTGCTTGTGGACTCACTCTCCCATTCAAGACACATTTCCCCTCACTGCTCAGGCTCCAATTCTGCTGTCAAGCCAGCCCTCCGCACAGACAGATCATTGATTCCCAACACCCTACCCTACCATGGATGCCTACCCTGCCTTGTCCTGTATAATATTTTACTCAAAATTGTATTATTTAATAAAGAAAGGGAAAATAGTATTTTAAAGGATAGAAGAAGAACAAGAGAATTAGTAGTTCTCCATATGTGGTTTAGGGACCCAGTGATTCACAGACACCCTCCCAACTGTAACCACTTATTCCAGATTCTCTATCATTCAAATTTCTTATACAAAATCGAGTTCTAAAGTTACCTCTCTCTCCCTAGGAAAAAAAAAAACAAAATGTGCATGAAATATACAGTGTCATCAACAATTCCAGAACCTAACTAGCAATAGGGTCTTATCATAAAAATATGGAGCATTACTCACAATAGCTAAGTTAGAGAACGAACCTAGTTGTCCAACAGCAGAGGAATGGATAAACAAAGTGTGGTATATATGTACAATGGAATTTTTCACCCATAAAGAAGTCAAAGTTATGGCATTTTCAGGAAAATGTATGCTAGTAGGGATAATTATTAAACCTATCTCACCATGAAATACAGCATATGTTTCTCCTTTGTGATCCTTAGATTTTAGACAGATCCATAAACTCTAGTTGCACACAGGACATGAAAATAGAAGTAATGTAGCTTGAGTTTTCCTGCCTTGCCCACAGTCAGGACAAATCTTTGTCACCCGCCAATCCCACAGCCACTCAGACCCAACCAAGTAAACACAGAGACTTATTTTGCTTACAAACTGTATGGCCATGGCAGGCTTCTTGCTAACTGTTCTTATAGCTTAAATTAATCCATTTCTACAAATCTATACCTTGCCACGTGGCTTGTGCCTTACCAGTACTTTACATCTTCCTTGTCCTGGCGGCAGCTCCAGGCAGTGACTCCTTCTGCCTTCCTGTTCTTTTATTTCTCCTCTCTGTTAGTCCTGCCTATACTTCCTGCCTAGCCACGGCCAATCAGGTTTTATTTATTGGCAAATCAGAGCAACACATTTGCCATACAGACCATCCCCCAGCACAGCCAAGTGCAGACCATCTCAAACACCTGTACTCAGGCCTGTGGTCCTAATCATCCTCTATGCGGACATGCTGGGTAAAGCCACGAGGAACCCGAGAACGGGCTCCCACAGGACATATAGAACATCCCACAGCACTTCCCCCTTTTTTTTTTCAAAAAGGAAGGTTTTAACCTTAACAAGTAAAATTACATATATTTTGGGAATTTGGGCATAGCTTCTCTTACTACTTCCTGCTGGAGGGGGGCGCTGTATCTTATGGAGATACAAGGAAAATTTTAAGATTATGGAATAGTCCATAAGGCTGTATTGTCTGAGTTAGTTACCTTCAAACCATTCTGGATGTTGGATCATCTGGGTCATGGTGCCATTGGAGACCTTTCAGGGGGTCTTGGCTATTCAAACCTGATGTATCTTAATCTGGAACAAATCCATGGCCTCTGGCTTTCTGTGAGAACCAAAGCAGAGTCTCCTTTCCAAAGCAACACATCCTTACATCCAAACTTTGAAGTCAAGGTATCTTTAAAATATACATATTGGTTTAACTCAACATCTTTTATGATCAAATGTTTTTCTGCAGTTAAAAATCCCAAAGACAACACAATCCAGATTCTCTGCATAATATTCATCTTTATGTGGCTTATTTTATATTAATTTTATTGTCTCTTTAAAGACTTTATTTTTTAAAAACTATTTTTATATAACTATATATATATATATATATATATATATACCTTTTTCTCTCTCTTCCAAGCCTACGTACATTTTTACACACATTGTAAAGCATTTAAAGTCTTGTTGCATCTGAATCTGTCTTATTGTGAATCTACTGCTTTAAACTTCTGCATTTGTAAGACTGAAACGGTGCTATGGCTGCTGACTCTGCCCACCTCAGCTTCCCAACATGGTGGTGGTTCCGCAAGCTCTGGGAACTATCGTGGGTCTATGCTTTTATCCAAGCAGCGTGTAGCCCAGAAACCTTTTTTGTTTTGTACTAGCAAAGGCTAAATCCACCACCACACAGCTTAATGTGCCACTTGCAGAAGCCTCATTCCCACCATACTGCAGATCGAGCGCACACGCCAGGAACCCACAAGGAGCTCAACCCGGCAGCTGCCGCTCATTTGAGAGAGACAATTAGGAAGCTGTTTTTAGCTCCGTTTTAGAATCTTTTCTCAGGTTTTAGGTGGAAACTCTTGCCCCAAGTTGGGCGCCATTTGTAACTAGAGTTTTCCTGCCTTGCCCACAGTCAGGACAAATCTTTGTCACCCACCAGTCCCACAGCCACTCAGACCCAACCAAGTAAACACAGAGACTTATTTTGCTTACAAACTGTATGGCCATGGCAGGCTTCTTGCTAACTGTTCTTATAGCTTAAATTAATCCATTTCCATAAATCTATACCCTGCCACACAGCTCATGGCTTACCGGCATCTTTTCATGCTGCTTGTCATGGTGGCGGCTGGCAGTGTCTTCTTCTGCCTTCCTGTTCTTTTATTTCTCCTCTCTGTTACTCCCGCCTATCACTTCCTGCCTAGCCACAGGCCAATCAGGTTTTATTTATTGACCAATCAGAGCAACTTGACATACAGACTATCCCATAGCACAGCCAAATGCAGACCATCTGAGACACCTGCACTCAGGCCCGTGGTCCTAATCATCCTCTATGCAGACCTGCTGGGTAAAGTCACAAGGAACCCGAGAACGGGCTCCCACAGGACACACAGAACATCCCACAACAAAGTAAAATCTTCTAGAGGAAAGAGGGATTGATGGGAGGCACCAGGGAGAGAAAGGGCAAAGTCAGGGAGTATGTGGGAAATGAACTCAGTGTGTATTCTATAGGTACATGAAAATGCCCTATTCAATTGTACCACATCAAAGAGTAACACAATGAAACTTTTCAAAAGTAATAAAGTAAATTAAAACTAAGAAAAGCACTCGGTAGAGTAGTCAAGAATGATGGCAATAACCTAGGATGTTTGGGAGTCTACCAGACCTACAACTAAAAAGAAGTCATACATTCCTGCCACTTGGTATTTGGTTACCAGCCCTGTCTAGTAGGGACATTGTTTCCCTATTATAGGATAACTCCATTTTAATGTGTGTGTGTGTGTGTGTGTGTGTGTGTGTGTGTGTGTGTGTGTGTGTGTGTGTTTGGGTGTGCATAGGAATATTTTAGAAATCCTCTATGGTAATATGTTTCCATATGACTTTTTGCAAAGGTCTTTAGTATTTTTTTTTTTTTTTTGGTTTTTCGAGAGAGGGTTTCTCTGTGTAGCTTTGCGCCTTTCCTGGAACTCGCTTTGGAGACCAGGCTGGCCTCGAACTCACAGAGATCCACCTGGCTCTGCCTCCCAAGTGCTGGGATTAAAGGCGTGGGCCACCACCACCCGGCAAAGTATTATTTATTCAACCTATATTACTTCACTTACCCTACCCTCCTCTCCCTGACCCCGGTTTCATTATCCCCTTCAACCCTTTATACCATTACAGTCCATTGCTCCTCCTTTGAAAGCCCTTCCTCCTAACCCCTTAGAAATTTCCTGGCCTCTATGGGTGTTACAAACAAAACATATATCTGAAGATTCAAAGCTAACATCCAAAAATGAGGGGAAAATGTGAAACATTTGTCTTTCTGGGTCTGGATTACCTCATTCAGAATGAATTTCTCCAGCTTCATTCATTTACCTAAAATTTTCATAATTTTATCTTTCTTAATACCTGAATAAATTTCCATTGCATACATATACATTTCATTATTCATTCATCAGCTGATGGACATCTAGGTTTTTCCTTCTGGCTATTGTGAGCAGAGCATCAAAGAACATGGATGAGCATACATATCTAGATTAGGATATGGAGTCCTTTGGGTAAATGCCCAAGAGAGGTACAGCTTGATCGTGTGGCAGCCATTAATTTCAGCTTTCTGAGGAACTCCACACTGATATTTACAGTCGTTACTCCAGTTTGCACTCCTGCTGGCAATCAATAAGTCTTCCCCTTTCCCACATCCAACTCAGTACTTGTTGCTGCTGGGTTTCATTGTTGTTGTTTAGTTTTGTTTTGTCTTAATCGTTCTGACTGGGGTGAGACAAACCTCAAAGAATTTTTAAATTGTGTGGCTTAGGATTTTTCTTCAGTTGTTTTCTTTCTTTTTATTGAATTGTTAATTTTCTTTCCTTTAGGGGGAGTACTTTCCTTTTTTCTAAAGCTCTTTGTATATTCTAGATAGTAACTCCCTGTCAGATGTACAGCTGGTAAAGAATTTTTTTATTTTAATATCACCCTGCAAACACAGACCTTATTTAATTTTGTGACATATCTGTGTATTTAAAAGTGTTCTGAGGAAAATTAAAGAGCACATTATATACAGAATAGCATGAAGACTCCAGCACTGAGTATTGGGGATATGCTATAGTTCAAGCTCACTCTACTGTGCAGTCAGAGGAGCCTAGTAAAGTGGACCTTTCTACTTCCTCCACCCCGTCTCTGTTGTAGAAACAGTAATGGGGAAAACAAACTAAAAGTCTCCCCAGATGTCAGGCAGTGATGGCCCACACCTTTAATCCCAGCACTTGGGAGACAGATCTCTGAGTTTGAGGCTAGCCTGGTCTACAGAGCAAGTTCTGGGACAGCCAGGGCTATACAGAGAAACTCTGTCTAGGGAACAAAAAAAAAATGTCCCCCTAGAATTATTGTGCACCTTCTTCTCTGGAAAGTGAACTTGTAAATCTGAAAACACATGAAACTGAAACCTGCATAAAAATAATTTAGTTTGATTGTGGTCAGGAAATGAGCAGCTAATGAAAGGCACAGCTGCAGGAACTCTGGGGTCACATTGGGATGGCCAGGTATAGATAAGATCCCACTTCTGTGTGGAATCTTCACAAGTAAATCTCACAGGAAGAAAGTCAAGGGCAATTTCAAGGAGCTGAGTGTTGGGAGAAATAGGATGATGATGGTGAACTGAAAATTCAGATCCAAGAGAAGTTCTGGAGACCAGTGTGCACCATGGTGACAACAATCAATAGTATTACAGTGTGACAGGAATTTGTTTAGGAAGACCTTATGTGTTCTTTCTGCACAAACACAAATAAATGACCACTGCCTTCACTAATGCATATGTTGGCTAACCTGTAATCATTTCCTAGTATATACGTACATCAGATCAGCACATCGATATCTTAAGCATACAGAAGTTTATTTGTCAGTTATACATCAACAAAGCCAAAGAGGAAAGACAAACGGCAGAGGGGGGCAGAACCACAGCATCCAGTCAGTGAGCAAAACCTTAGCATCAGACAGACCTTAGCAGAGAGACACATGTGCTTTCTGTGTGTGCACAAAGGGCTCTCTGGTATGGTGGCTGGCAGGGAGAAAATGCTTCTTTTATGAATGAAAATGGATGAATGAGGACAAATGTGAGTCAATGTTCTCATAAATGGAAGAATCTCTGACCCAGCTGCCTAAAATTCTGCAGACATGGAGAATTTACTAGAGTCTGGTGCAGGGTCAAATACCTTTAATCCCAGCAGTCGGGATGGAAAGGCAGGAGGATCTTTGTGAGTATGAGACCAGCCTGGTCTACATAGTGAGTTCCAGGACAGCCAGAGCTACATAGTGAGACCCTGACTCCAGACAGAGAGAGAGACAGAGAGAGAGAGAGAGAGAGAGAGAGAGAGAGAGAGAGAGAGAGAGAGAGAGAGGAAGAGAGAGAGGAAGAGAGAGAGATTACTAAGACCCGGGTTTACTGATACAATTCCAAGCACTTATGTTTGAACCCTAACTATCTCTATGATATGGATTCCACTCCAACCATGTCATGTGTCCATAGAGAATGTTTGATTCATAAAACAGCTGCATCATCTCACTAACTGACCTATAATAAACATCATAAGATAATGTCACTCCAGCCCCATCCTTTAACGTTTGGATAATAATTAGCACAACATAAAATCCCTACTTGCCACTGGGTTCCTCTGATTGAGAGAGTCTGCAAGAGAAACGAATGAGGGTAATTCTCACAACAATACTTTGAAAAGGGATAGAGGCAATAGGGGTCTGAAAGCTGTGAGTGAACTTTGTGGAAATCAAGGTCATGTGTGCCCAAGTTACCCCTCCCCCACTACGCATGCATTTTCTCCTCCGCTTGAATCTCTGGCTTTCCCTTGAAAACTGAGCCCACAGCTGTTGCTGGAGGGCTTCTCTCCAGGTTCCACCAAGCCCCGCAGTCCCACAATCCACATATAAAATAATCACTCAGACGCTTATATTACTTAAAAACTGTATGGCCATGGCAGGCTTCTTGCTAACTGTTCTTTTATCTTAAATTAACCCATTTCTATACATCTATACCTTGCCACGTGGCTGGTGGCTTACCGGCATCTTTACATGCTGCTTGTCCTGGCGGTGGCTGCAGTGTCTCTCCCCCCTTCTTCCTGTTTCCCCAATTCTCCTCTCTCCTTGTCCCGCCTATACTTCCTGTCTGGTTACTGGCCATCAGTGTTTTATTTATATAGAATGATATCCACAGCACTTCCCCTTTTCTTCTTTTTTTAAAAAGGAAGGTTTTAACTTTAACATGGTAAAATTACATATAACAAAACAATTATTGAGCAAGAATTACAGTTACAATATTAAAGAAGATGTCCTATCTATCTTATATTTATGAGTTTAAGGTTTTATATCTAACTTATCTTTTATCATAACTGAGGAAATTACAACTATCCAGTCTTTAACCACATCAAAGACCTGAGAAGGAACATAATGGTACCTGAGAAATGGTAGATGGATGCAAGCAACTTTCGGGAATCTTGCAAGAGTAGACCAAGACAGTTGGCAGCCTGGACAGTCACCTAATGTTTCTCAACATTGGTGCATTCAAATTGGCTACAGGCCTAGAGTATATAACAGACCATTTTCAGAAGCAGGAATTTTGAAAGACCATCTTACCCTGTCTTGGCAGAGTACAGTGGTCGCTTTCCTTGTGTCCCGCTTGTCCAGGAAGGACAGCATTGCATTCGTACTGTCAGCCATCAAGGCAAGGGCAGTTCTTTGTCCAGTAGGCCATTTTGTGCCAAGAAGACAAACTTCCAAATGGAAATGTCTAAGAAGCCCAACATTCTCTTGAGATCAAATTGGTACAGCCAGGAGCAATTGTGCCTCACATCAACAGAATTCTAAGTTATTTAAATGTCATGTTCTCTAGGTCTATGAAGTGTTTGAAGATTACCTATCTATCTGAAATATATCTATGTATACCTAGAAGACTTAACTAACATGGCTACAAATATGATTATCATAGATGACTAATTATTAATCTATTTTTTAATTATCCATTGCAATTTTAAATGAGTTACAAAAACATAATACCTCAAACAAGAATAGAAATATATATAGATAGATAGATAGATAAAGATATATAGATATATATATACAGTATAACAAAATTAACTTCAAGTTTGTATCAATAAAGTAAAATTTATACCAATGTAAAACATTTTAAACATAAACTAAAATATATACCAATGTAAAACATTTTAAACAAGTTGTTCTTTAAAAGTAGGTTTATTAATCTACCCTTTTATCTTATCATCTCTATATCCTATATATCTATATCATATCCCCTTTTCTTTTTTAGAAAGAGATCACATTTATAATCAACTTGCTTTAAATAAAAATATTGGTTTTTCTCTGTCCCACAACAGAGGGCTCTTCTGATTTGGGACAGAAGAATCTCAACCATTTTTTTTTTAATATGTTTGGGTTTAGAGGGGGAGTGAGCCAATTCCACCTCTAAAGCCAGCTTGGTGTATTTGGGAATTTGGGCGTAGCATCTCTTACTACTTCCTGCTGGAGGGGGGCGCTGTATTTTATGGGGACGCAAAGAAAATTTTAGGCCTATGGGGTAGTCCGTGAGGCTGTATTGTGTGAACCAGTTGCCTTCAAACCATTCTGTATGTTAGATTATCTGGGCCATGGTGTCATCGGAGACCTCTCAGTGGGTCTTGGCTGGTGAAACCTGATGTATCTTAATCTGGAACAAATCCATAGCCTCTGGCTTTCTGTGGAAACAAAAGCAGAACCTCTTTTCCAAAGCAACATATCCTTAAATCCAAATTTTGAAGTCAAGGTACCTTTAAAATATACATATTGGTTTAATTCAACATCTTTTTCGATCAAATGTTTTTTGCAGTTAAAAATCCCAAAGACAACACAATCCAGATTTTTTTGTGTAATATTCATCTTTACATGGCTTTTTTATATTAATATATCTTTTTTTGTCTCTTTCAAGCCTACGTATATTTTACACACATTGTAAACGATTTTATCTGAATCAGTCTTTTTGTGAGCCTATTGCTTTAAACTGTAGTATTCTGAGACTGAAATGGCACTGTGGCTGCTGGCTCAGCCCACTTCAGCTTCTCAACATGGCGTTTTCCACCAGTTCTGTGAGCCATCAAGTCTCAGAAGCAGTGGGTCTATGCTTTTATTAAAGCAGTGTGTAGCCCAGAAACCTTTTTTTTTTTAAACTAGTAACGACTAAATCTACCACACAGTGTAATGTGTGGCTGGAAGACGCCTCATTCCCACCATACTGCCAGTCAAACATACATGCCAGATACCCGCCAGTAGTTCAAACCCACGTTTTGCAGTGTCTAGTTGCCCGTATGAGACATGAAGCAGGAACCTGGTTTTGGCTCTGTTTAAAATTGGTTATTAAATATTGTCAGGTTTAAGGTGGAAACTCGAGCCGTTGGGCACCATTTGTTGCTGGAGGGCTTCTCTCCAGGTTCCACCAAGCCCCGCAGTCCAACAATCCACATATAAAATAATCACTCAGACGCTTATATTACTTAAAAACTGTATGGCTGTGGCAGGCTTCTTGTTAACAGTTCTTTTATCTTAAATTAACCCATTTCTATAAGTCTATACCTTGCCATGTGGCTGGTGGCTTACTGGCATCTTTACATGCTGCTTGTCCTGGCGGTGGCTGCAGTGTCTCTCCCCCCTTTTTCCTGTTTCCCCAATTCTCCTCTCTCCTTGTCCCGCCTATACTTCCTGTCTGGTCACTGACCATCAGTGTTTTATTTATATAGAATGATATCCACAGCACACAGCACCTGATTATATCATGTAGAATGCAGGCAAGTATCCCAAAGGCTCACCTCTATTTGATCATTCCTACATCCTTTCTAAGGCTTTCTTATCTGATGAAAATATTTCACATCAACACTATGGACCTATAGTTTTATCCTTTTCTAAATAACATTTTTATTTACTCTTTGAGATCTTAATACAATATATTTTGATTATAGTCTTTCCTGTCCCCATCTTCTTCTGGATCTTCCCCAAACTCCCTACACACCCAAATTCATGTTCATTTTCTCTCATTAAAAGAACAAAAATCATGGAGTCCATTTGTGTTTGTCGACTGCTCCTGAGCATGGGGCCTGCCCTGGAGTGTGGTGGATATACCTAGTGACATTCCACTAGGGAAAGGTGGTTTCCCTCTTCCAGAAGCTATCAATTGGGAAGAGCATCTCTGTTAGGGGTGGGACTCCGTGCTCATGTCCCCTCCTCCATGCTGGGATTTAGTCTGGCTTGAGTCTGTGCAGGTCTAATGTATGCTGTCACAGTCTCTGTGAGCTCATGTGTGCATCTGCCCTTCTTAATGGAATGATTTAGAACCTGAGGAACTAACTAAAATATACACACCACTTATTTATTATACCTTGTTCTAGTACTTTTATTTCTGGTATTCTCTAAATTAAAATTTAGGAAAACAGTACCATGGGAATCAGTTATCACATCACACAATTGTATGAGAGATGAGGGATTTCCCCCTGGGAATGAGAATGAGAAACCACAGAATCACTCTGGCCACATACAGAGATGCAACATCTTAAAACATGAAGAAAGGAGTTGTAGCATCTGAACCTACTCAGTAAAATATGCAAACACTATAAAGAGGGAACTCAAAGGGGGAAGGAAAGAAATAGGAAGGAGGGGAGAAGAGGAACCATGCTGTTAGAGAACTCTGTCCTAAGACACTCTGCAGCAAACATAAATTCATGAGCTTCTGTATGCAAACATGGTTTCAGACAAACTGGACAACATGAGCAAACACTTAAGGCACGACAACATCCAATTTGACTGAACAGCCAAGTTCTGACACCACATTCTAGGGGACCATTGGTTCCTCACCATTGTGTGGGCCCCCACTTCCCACTCAGCTGCCTCCTGCAGGTGGGAAGCAAAGCTCACATCCTGGTCCTTCTGAAGCTGCTCCTCTGAGCTCTCTGCTTCCCACTGTCTTCACAACTCAGTCATGGGCTCTCTCCACTCACTGGGCCAGTGGCCACATCCTGACACAGCTCTGGTAAGCCACTGTGGTAAATACTGTCTCTCTCCCCCATTCTGTCTTCCCTTAATCCCTGCACTGCTCAGCAGGAGCCTTGTGGGTTCACAGCACTGTTGGGAACAGTTGGGAAAATTAATGGATCACAATGTACCAGAGGGGAACTTAAACTAGCTGCTAATAGTGTGATCATTTGAGTTCTTCCTGCAAATGTCTTCCAGAACATACCCACATGCTCAGCCTCCAAGTCTTCCAAACACTGCCCTTTTTGAAATCTCCTCTGGCTACTCCCATGTTCATACACATAGTAAGCAAACAGCACATGTTTTGCTGCCTTGAGGACCAGCCTCCAGCAGCTCAGGGCTTGTAGGAGAGCCTACAGAACCACCGGACCTGGATTTTTTATCTGAGGGAGTAAAACTTAACAGTCTGGGTCCTGCTAGAGAGGGAACACACACACACACACACACACACACACACACACACACACATTTAGTTTGTGTTTCTAATTTTTCTCTTAATTTTGTACCCAAACATACTAAAAACCATAGGTTCACACTATGACCCCATTTTGTAATGCCACTACATGACTCATTTCTTTCCCAAATTTGAGCATTTCTAACCTACTTCTGTGAGTGAAAACTCTGTGTTCATTATCTCTATGGAAAGCTCTCAAGTGATAATCTCTTGGATGCTGCCCATCACCCTCCCACATCCTCCACTAAGCTGCCTGTCTCTCCAGGATGGGCTCCAGCCCTCAGGTCAAGCCTGTGTGCCCTGAACTGATGCCTTCCTCCCTTTAGCTGGATGTTCAGGACCAGACACCTTGATGAAGATCTCACATCATGAGGGAGGAGGCCTCTTCACCAGGCTTGTGCTCTGACTCCTGATGCTAATCCCTGAGGAGTCTACACTTACCCCTGAGGCTTTAACACTCCACTGAAGCCACTTCCATGTGCAGAAGTCCTCATCCCCCTGAAAGGTACTGAGTGGCCACACAGAGCTATCCTACCAGGTAGACAGCATCCTTACCTTGCCAGTCTCTGAAACCCATACCAGCTCTGCCCTCAGCCCAGACACTCTCCTTGACCTATTTGACCACTACACCCAATGCCAGGACATCCACAACCAGGCAAGGATGCTCTCCTTACCCTACTAGACACTAAGGTTCCACACTGAGGTCCACCATAGGAATACGCTTTACACATGCCCAGTCTACCCTCTGCAAAGAAGATCCTTTCAATTTTCTGTGTCTTTGAATCCAATCCAGTATGGAGCCAACACAATGCAAGGGTGCCCTCTTCACCACAGATACTTTCCTCACCATGCACGGGTACCCTCCTCACTAAGCACAAATGCCCTGTTTACCTTCCAAATGTTCATCCTTACTCCATCAGGACCGTCTTTTCTCCTATTTGCAGTTCTGACTCCCCACAGGAAGTGACCTAATGAGTTCATACTCTCCTCACCATGCTGGAGCACAGACTCCCTACAAGTGACCATTCCATAGCATAGCTGCCCTCCTTACCTGTCAGGCTCTGAGGTCTCACAGCAGACTGCTGCTTGGAGACTCTCTCCTGAATCCAGACACTTTCTCACCAGCATGCTGACATTCCCCTCACTGCTTGGGCTCCAGTTCTGCTGTCAGGCCAGCCCTCAGCACGGTCACCCAGACCTGGACCAGACCAATGCTGCCCCACATCTGACCCTTCCACAGACACCTGTCTTGCCCTCCCTACACCATTCTTTATTAAGTAAGTTACTAAGTAACTGAGGTGTTGCAAGAAAAATAATCAGATATGACAGAATATGAACTCCTGTGTAATTTTTAAATCTATCAGAGTATTTCCATGGTAATAAATATACCTGCACACCACTTCACTCCAGTCACAGATGCTCAGGGGTTTTACCCCCTCAGCAAAAACATATTTCTAAAGTTATCATATCCCACATACACTGGAATAAATCATGCATAATATTCAAGTGACTTCCAACAACAAATATTTCTCATTTGCATATGTCCTAAGGGTTTGGTTACTGAAATGCTGTTTAGTTTCTTTCCACATTCGTCGTTTTGAAGACCAGATCATAGAGAAAAACAACCTCTTGTAAGTTGAATGTATAGTAGCCTCCTGTATTTAGATAATCAGATTCATTCTCATCCCATGGGCTAGTGAAAGTGACCTGGACAAATCAGCCAATTGGGGTTGACAACATACTCTATTTAAAGAAAAAAAAAAAAAAAAGACTAGTCAAAGACTTTGAAACAGTCTTTTTACAGAGGATTATGACAGTACTTGGGAACCAGCATAGCATCTACACCTAATCCCTTTACTGTTTGCTCAGGAGATGTTTTGTTTTGGGTTTTGAAATGGAACGCTAGTCCCATGGGCAGAAAAGAGGTACCATTGCAAAACAAGCATACTAAATATGGAATACTAAAACTTGTTGGAGAGATGCCTCAGTAGTTAAGAGCACTGACTGCTCTTCCAAGGTCACAAGATCAATTCCCAGCAACTATATGATGGCTCACAACCATCTCTAGAGGAATCTGATGCCCTCTACTGGCATAAAGTCATACATGCAGATAGAACACTCATATACATAAAATACTCAAACTTGTGTTTTACTGATCTCTGATATTGAACTAAATTAGTGTCATATAGGTTTAGTGTTAGGTGTCTGTCATGTACATCATGGGGTCTGTCAGGAAGCAGTGTGGGAGTGCCTGGGACGGTGATGGTGCACATTCTCCTGTTCACCTACGTCTGCAGTCATATCATTTTACATATACCTGTCAAAGAAAGACTTTCTCTGGACTTCTAATCTGGTCATGGGAGGTGACCTCTCTAATTCTTTGGGATCCCTGGAATTATTAGGAAGGCTGTTTTATCACAGTAGGCCATGAAGTTTTATGCTTCTCAGTTCTTTCATAGTTCATGCTAACAAAACGATTCATGGTGGGAGCTCACCATTTCAGAACACTGACCTTGTGATTAAAGTGTGCTGGCTTTGAGCCATGAGATGCTCACCCTGGCAGGGAAGTGATGCTGAAGACTGAGTTCACTCTCTTATCAAGCAAACACTCACACCTTTATAATGAACCCTGGTCAATCTCTGAACATCAGAGCTCAGATGAGTGTCCCCTGGCTGGCCTAATCTGCATACTGCCACTCATTAACATTCTGAGAAGGAGATGTATCAATTGGGTCCATGGACGTTCCCTTCATGGGACACTCTGACCTCACCTGATATGTCCCTCACTTTAGTTCTGCTTTGTACCTGTCTACATTTAAAAAAAAAAAAACTATAATTCTAATAGAGCAGAATCATTAGTTCAGTGTGTCATCCTTGTAGCTCATAAATCTGCAGTTATCATGGGATCCTGGGAATCTGCAGACAGTTGACTTGAAGTAATGGCATTCTTGGAAACTCCTGAACTTGAACCTCGAGTCTGAAATGAGGGCAGTCTCATGGAAGCATGGCCTGAACTTGTAGAACAATTTAATTAGTAAGTGAAATGTTTGCAGCTATGGATAACCAGAACAGCAATAAGAAACATTTTGGGGATGGCTGAGGAAATACAAGCAATATCATGTACTATATCAGAAAAGACTTGTTAAATTTTCTAAGAGTGATAGTGGTATTGTTTTCTTGTGCACTGACAATTTCAGATGATATATACTAAAATATTGCCTAAAGTGTTATGTATCAAACTAACTCTCAAGTGTGCTATCAAGTAACATGGGCATATATATGCACACACACACACACACACACACACACACACACACACACATATATATGTAAAGTTATCAAAATGTCAACAATTGATGATACCATCTAGTCAAATTCTGTTTCAAAATACTCTTCTGAAGAAGTTGAAAGGCCTCCAAAGTGTTAAGCACCATGCAGGCTCCATGGGACATGTGGCTCTCCTCAATGTCCATCCGCAGGGCACAGGCTGTCCCTAATGCGACAGGCACAGGGTGGGACACCAAGAACAACAGGCGGTGCCAGTAGAAGGTTGGCTGTCATCTCTTAGACTTGCTCTTAGGAAGGTCACCCAGTCCAGGATCAGCCACCATTAGAGGCCCACATCAGCCTCATGGCACCCACAGCACCTGACACACTAGCCATGGGGACCAAGATCCTGAATGGGTCCTGGCAGTGCAGGTATTGGGGGACACGAGAAAATGCTGATGGAAGGGCACAAACTGCCAGAGAAAATGTGAGTAAGCACTGAGGATCAAAGTGACAATAGGTAACAATGTAACCCTGTCTGTCTGAATTTGCTTAAGAAGACCTTAAATGTTCTAACACCACACAAACTCAACAGACAACAATGTTATGTAATATCAAGTCAAGACAGTGTAATGTAAATATACATAATTTATTTGTCAATTATAAATCATTAATCTAAAGACAGAGGAATAAGGAGAGAAAAAATGGTGGAGGGTCCACACCATACAATTCTACCATCAAATAAGACTTTAGGAATCTAAGAATGGACAGAGAAGCTAGTGTGCTTCTACATATACAAAAAGGGATCCTGTTGAGTCTCAAGTCTCTGGTATATGGGAAATTCTCATTATATAAAGAGCTAAGGATAAATAAATAAGTACATATGTCGACCAGTACTATCATATGGATAACTGTTGATGCCTACTTAAATTTCTATGGTCATCCCTTCCACAAGAAGATCTTTGCAGGTATCTGTGTAATGCTGGACAAAAATGCAATCCATGTCCATGGAAAAAGCTTGATTCATAAATATATTCTCTTCATCTGACAAACTGACTTCCTCATACAATTGCAAGGGATGTCATTCCAGTCCCATTTGGAAGATAGATGACGTATTACAACACATTCTTCATTGTTCTTGTCATTGTTGGGCTCACCCGGGTGCCAGAACCTGGAAGGGAGGAAAGAGCATCAGGGTGTTTCCCACAATAATGCTGGGAAAGAGAACACAAGAGTAAGCAAGCCTGAGGATGCAGTGGGAATTTTCAGAAATCAGATTCAGGTGTGTAAAAATCAACCATTCTCCACCACCCAAGACTGACACATCCCTGAAAAACAGGGTCCACCACACTCAATATTCTCTTAGCCTGTTACTTACCTGCTCTCTAAGAACACATCCCAGAGGCTACTTTATTCTATTTCATCCCTAGGTCTTGGTACCCAGGGACTGTCATTCCATATGCTTCCTTACTTGACGAAAAGGTCTCTCCTTATTCTTGTGTTTTAATACAGAGGTTTTTTTTTTTTCATTTTACAAGAGTCTTATTTTAGAGACTGAAAAGATGTTTAAAATATCTAGATAATCTACTTATTTCTAATATCTAGGACAAGTAATTAAACATCCTCGATTCCTACTTTTCTTCTCTGAAGACTGAGAATGAGAATAACATTACTACCTATATCTCACAACAGAAATCAGGATAGAATGTGGGAACGTACTAAGATATTAGAGTTTATAAATACTTACAAAATTCAACACATAACAATATCAGAATGCAGGCTTTTGATTTAAAAGAAATAATCAATTACGTTCCTGACATTAATTTTTATTATAACACTATAAATGAGAGCTGGGGAGAGGACTCAGAAATTAAAAGTGCTTGTGATTTTGCAGAAAGTGTGCAAGTTCTGTTCCCAGCACATAGATTGGTGCAGTCACACCATTGTGACCTCAGCTCTATGGAATTCAACACCCTCTCCTGGGCTCCATGGGCACCCACATACACATGGCACACACTCAAGAGAGACACAGATATACACACAAATAAAAATAAATTAAATCCTATTGTTAAATATAGAGAGAGACTGAAAGGATAATGAAAACCACCATGGTGTAGCACATTGGTTGGGTGCCCTGGGTACTTATCATCCTACACTCTTCAAACTCTGTCCTGGATTATCAGTGACATGTGTGTCACAGGACTCCTTGATGAGGAAATGAACATAAAGTAACTCCATTCACAGTAGTCACACCAGGAGTGAGCTGTTTTAGTTTCATAACCAACAGCTGGAACACCCTAAAGTCTTCTCATGCTACAGGACCCAGCACTCCTATAGGCAACTCTGGACTCACGTGGCACTTTCATTGTATGGTGTCTGATCAACCCAGCGCCACTGTCGGTGACCTGCATCCGAAAGGCCAATATAATAAGCAGCTTGAGAATCCAGGGTCTTGGTAATGAAATCCTAAGAGGAAAGAAAGACACAGCATTCAGCCTGGATGGATGCTTCTTTTTCTGTTATAGAATTTGTATAAGATCTTTTAAAAGTTATTTTAACTATACAAAAGTATAGATCCAATGTGATGCACATATGGAAATACATAATAATCAAATCCTATTCATCTCTCTAGGTCCATCAACAGTTTTCAAATTATAGACTGAACTCAAGTATACATTTTAGAGGAACACTGTGATATTTTGACTGACTTTTTTCTGAGAGATAAGAAGACAAAGAAAGGATCAAGGAATAGAAGAGCCACCCCCACACCCAGGAGTGCCATCTTCTCTGGCTGACCAGGACACAAAGTCATCACTCAGAGGCCTGATTTCCATGACATTGGAAACAATCTCTGTCCATGATCATAATGAATTCTCATCTCAGACTCACTCCCCTCTTTTCTTCCCCAGCACCATTCTTGAACGTTGTACATGAGAGAATTTAGCAGATGTAAGCATTCTCCATTCACAACCTCAGATATTTCATTTCTGATGGTTGGCTGTGACTCTTCTGATTTGATATCCTTTCCCTAGTCAGCTCTGCACCCTCCTCTGTTAGGCAGTGGGAACTACAGGAAGCTTTAGAGTGCTGAAACCACACACTGCTCTTTGGAGCAGAAACATTTCATCCTTCCCTCCACCCTCAGATGTTCCATTTCTGTTGCCATGGTTCCTTGAGGGTTGTTCAGCTTCACTGAAGCAGGGGCAAGGTGTAGAATGCCAAGGATGAAGCAACCTTTCCAGCTTCCTGATGGAAAGGTTTCTGCCACATCAGCAACACCCATGTCAACAAAACTCCCTCTTAGTAAAAAGAGGCAAACAGCAGGCCAGGCCCAGGCCCCACTCTCTCCCAGGATGCACCTGCTCTTCCTGGCTGTGGATCACCATCAGATGAGCACCCATGCTGGAGCACTTCTCCTCACTCTCTCTCCAAGATGCTGAGCCAGTCGGAGTGAAGTAGCAGTGGGAACTAAATGGCTTCCAATCCTTTGGGCAACAGCTCCAGACTTTGTCTTTGGAGGAAGAAGGAAATGGAAGTGCAATGTCATAAAGTCACTTTAAAATCTGCTTGATGTGTAGATCACATGGAAGCTGGGACTCCCCACTTTATACATGAAAACAATAGATGCCATTAACCAAGGCAACAAAATTTCAGATTTAGCAGACAGATATTTTAATTAGTGATGATAAAAGTGGTAGTCAATATATTACAACAAGCAAGATAACAAAACTATAGGTTTATCTAAAAACTTTAAAATGCCCATGATAGGTGTTATAAGAAGAAAACAAAAACATTCTGGAAACAACTTTTAAAAATATATAAATCATCAACAAAGAAAGATGTAAAGAACTGAATGGAAATTTTTATGTGAAAAATATATTTGAAATACTCCAGGGTGTTAATTGCATCCTGAAGGCAACACAGATATCAGTGAACACTCAAGGAAGAAAAACTGAAATGAAACAGAAAAATAAAGTCTCACGTTAAAACCTTAAATGTCTACAGCTGAATGAAGTCCCCATAGAAATTCCAAGATTCTTCATTGATAAATGAACAAAACAATCTCAAAAATCATATGGAAGTGAAAAAAATCCTGGATAGCCAGAGTAACCCTGAAGGAAAAAGAATGATGTTGGAGGTATCACCAGACCTGACTTCAGGCTACACTATAGAGCATGGTCCCACAACAAAAGTACACACATTGATCAATGAACACAAAAGAGAACCACAAACATGAACACACACAGCTACAGCCACCGGACTTTTCACTAGAAATACATATCAGAGGAAGACAGGCTCTTCAACAAACTGTGCTGGGAAAACTAGGTACCGATGTGCAGAAGAATGAAGCTAGATCCATAGACATTCTGTGTTAAAATTGAATCTAAAATAGAGTCTAAATGGATTAAACACCTTACTGTGAGGCTTAGAACCCTGAAATTATTACAAAAAAAGTAAAGACAACATTTCAAGATGTAGGCATAGGCAAGGACTCCCTGACTGGAACTGCAGGCTTCTTCACAGCAAAGGATGCAGTGAGTGAAGAGAGAAGAGATCTGCTGAGAAAGGCAGGAACCCCAGACAAGCTCAAATGGTCTAGGGAAACATGTGTTTCCCAAAAGGTCTGTTGTCAAAGACAGTAAACAAACTACCTATTTAGGGCCAGATGGTGTATTTCCAAAGACATCTCAGTTACAGGTGTCAAAGACAGTCGAGAATCTTTGCTTACTCGGGCCAAAGTGACGGATAGGGTTAAGCACTTCTCTCTCTTTCCGAAATCTAAGTAATGCTCGTTTATCAGTCCACCTTCCAGCTTACTTTACTAGAAAAACAAATTCTCTATTCAAATCTTGAGTAAATTACACTTTGTAGACACTGTAACTGAGAATGGAACAAGATCATCTCACACACACACACACACACACACACACACACAACAAGATCATTACACACACACATACACACACACACACACACAACAAGATCATTACACACACTCATACACACACACACACACAGTTATGAAAACACTTGAGGGACTACAGAAATGGCTCAGTGGTTAAGAGTGTGTACTGCTCTCACAGAGGACTGGAGTTCAGTTCGCAGGACCCACAATCTGTGACTCACAACCACATCTAACTCCAGCTCCTGGGATCTGACTCCTTTTTCTGCCTCTGCAAGCAATGCACTCACCTACACCAACCCACACACAGTAACGTGCATATATGCGTATATTAATTAAAAATGAAATCTTAAACACACACCATTGAGCATGACTCCCTGGAGACGCTCACATTCACATCATCACATTGTGTTTATTCTTTCTGGAGCTCCTTTCTGTTTCTAATAAAATTCTACTCAGCCAGGTATTGCTTCTCCCTCCCTGAAACTCGGCTTTATTGACACTAGGGGGCACACATCCCAATTTTGCCTGATTGGAGACTTCTAAAAATGACTCCACAGGCAGCTGATATTGAGTGTGTGATATGAAGTCTTGTCTCCATAGTGTTCATTGCTGATGGATCGAGCTGAGGATCTTGTTGGAAATGCTGATTTTAGACACATTAAGTTTTACCTTTCGAGAGTGGATGCTGTTTTGTACACTCCAATTCAGTGTAATTCAGTTCTTTTGTAATTGCTTTTTCATCAAGAAACTGAGAATGTTTTTGAAACAAAGCTGTAAAACATAACAAAAACAATTCATTTTCCTGGTAGTGCTAAGACTTTCTTTCTTTCTTTCTTTTTTTTTTAACTTTTACATTCTTATATTCTTTGTAGAAACAAAATCTATAAATGTCCAATTGCCTGAGTTGTTAGAGCCTGAGTGGGAAAGATTGCCCATCACCACAGAGTGTGGAGGCTGTGGCCCTAGCCCTTGGGAATTAGAATGAGAAAGAATGGAAGTTTCAGGTCATCCTTAACTATACAAGTTACTATACTTGGTTGGTTGGTTTAGCTAGCTAGTAAGTTTAGTTTAGTTGGATGGTTGGTTAACTTAGTTGGTAACTTAGTTGTTGGTTCGTTGATTAATTAGAAAGTTAGTTAGTTAGTTAGTTAGTTAGTTAGTTAGTTAGTTAGTTCATAGCTAGCCTAGGCTACATGAGACCTTACCACAAAGAGAGATATTTCTCCAATTCCTCACAGACAGTATTACCCTGCTCCTAGTGATTTATGACCACAGATATCTTCAGGAAGAGCTGGAAGGACAGGACAGATCCATGACCCTGGGCATTCTTCAACATTTGATGGAGGACACACTGAAGACTACATCTAAGGTGGTAAGTTCTATTAAGTATGTGCATAGCCCAGGAATACTGAGGGAGAAATGAGCTAATCCAGAGCAGTTCCAGGTTACCTGAGCACGGAAGTTATAAAAGCCCGACACTGATCAAAAGGACTTTGTTTTCATCCTCTTTCCTGCATCTTCCTCCCCCCAGCTAGCTCTGACTCCCCAGTGTCCCCACACTTTCATGGAGTTCCTAACTTAAAACTAACTCACCTTTCCTCAAGAAATTGAATTTTCTTTCTTCTCTTCCTCATCTCCCACTTGTTCCTAGAGTCACTAGATTCTGGCTTTCACTTCTGCTAATTTACCAAACATTCCTGAACTAGATGTCAATGGCTCCTCATGTCCACTGATCAGTCATCTTCCTGTGGGACTTCTCACATTACCCTGCCCACTTCTCTTCCTCCTTAACTGTTGGGAGACAATGACTCCATCTGGTTTTGCCTTGTCCTGCTTGCTGCTGTTTCCTGTCTTTCCTAACTGTTTCCTTCTACACCCACCTCTCTTAAAACGGAACATTGCACCCAGTTCCTTCGGCATCTCTCTTTCTCCTCCAAAATCCTCTTCCTTAGTGATATTCATTGTCCTGGGTTGGCGGGGTGGGGGTGAGGAGTAGAAGTGGTTGTTTTGTTTTTTAGTCTGTTTTTGTTATCTGCTGCCTATAAGCAAAGGTCTTCTGAAATGTACACATCTTTCCTAAAACATGTTAACATGCATCACTAAACTGTGCATCTGATATTTAGGTGAACATAAACAAAATTTAAATCATTATATGTGGGGCATTTACCCACACCCCCACAGTTCCCCAGAGTTTTCTTGAGTGTGAGCAGCAGGAAATATTAGATAGAAAGATTTATATTGTGGAGAATCTTGCAGAGATAAACAGATAGAAAATAAAGGATAGCCTTGAGAAGGTCTGGAACCTTTTCCAATGGGCCCTGACTGTCTCTGCCCCAGGGTTTTTATAGAGACGCCAAGGGGTGGAGCAAAAGTCCTCCTCCCCCCAGCACAGCCAAGTGCAGACCATCTCAGACACCTGCACTCAGGCCCATGGTCCTAATCATTGTCTATGCAGACCTGCTGGGTAAAGCTACAAGGAACCCGAGAACGGGCTCCCACGGGTCCCCCCTTCTTAATATATAAAAAAAAATAACTATTAATGGCTTACAGCAATCTCCATAGCTGTTACACCTCCCAGTATGGGAGTAGAGGATGATATAAATGGCATTTCTCTTTTGAATTAGGTCCAAGGTGACTACAGCACTCTTAGCTGCCTCAAGCCCTTTCTAAACTAAAAACTCTTAAAGCGACTACAAACTTAAAGAATCCCTTAGCTTCATCATTACCATTAACAGGTTAACATAAATATTGCTATACATAGTCACAGTTCTCTCAATCTTACAACTCAAAACAAACTCTTAACAGAACCATTTGAATTAGCATATATGGTGCTATATATAGTTAACAATTTTCTCTGTCTTACAACTTTAACTCAATCATTTGAGTTTTCTTGCTAACAGAACATAGGAAAAACTTCGATATATTCACAAACTTAAATATTTCCTTAACTCCACAAAACCAGGGTGCATTAATATCAATAGGTTTCTGCAAACATAATTCAATCTCATAACTCCTCCTTTTCTTTATAATTTTTTAAACAAAATCTCAAACCTAGTTAGAGGAACCCAAACTTATACAATTCCTACAAACCCATATTGAAAAGCAATATTTTCAATCTAACCATTAACACTTTGAAAACTTTTAGCAAAACATCCAAAAGCAGTTTCTTAATAAAACTCTTTACACACTTTAAAAGTAGTCTCTTAGTATACCCCATTTGCATTTCTTACTAACAACACATGACATTAATCCACTCAAAGAAAATATTTTTTAAATTAAATAGACTAAGGAATATTAACTCTCCCTTTTATAATTTTTTAAGCAAAATCTCAAGCCTAGTTATAAAACCCAAACTTCTGTTTGAACAGTTTCATTTATAACCCAATTCCAGCAAACAGTTCCTAGGTCATTACTATGAATAAACTCAAAATTGTCCCATTGCAATGAAATATCTATTGTTTATTTCATTTCTTAAGTCTTAAAATTCAAATGATAAATTCTGGTACTAGCCTTCCAAATATGAGAAATCCATAACCAAAATCTTTTTGTAATTTTATCTCATTTTAAGTTCAAAAAGTTCAAACAAGAAATAAATTCTGGTATAGGCTTTCACTTCCAAATATGAAGAGATGTTTTTCAACCAAAACTTTTGCAGTTAACAATTTTAGTTCAAACAAGTGTCTCTGCAACTTTTATTCTCAAGCCAGAGACCTTTTTAAGTACAGTAGTATTCTAAACCGCACCATTTTTTATGTTAGCTCAGGTTTTTCTGTGTTGTGTCGATTTTCCACGGATCTCAGCTTTAGATGCCTTGTGCTGGTTCTGGTGTCTGCCATTCTTAGCTTCTTAGCAGCTTCTGGAACTATTGAAAACTGCTCAGACTGCCTGCTTTGCCGTCTGCTAGAACACTAACTTCTGTATCTCAAGTTTTTTTACCATATACATTAAGCATAGATTCACACTTAACATTTACACTTTTTTACAAACTCACATATAACATGTTTTGCCTTTCAAAGCATTTAGACTCACATTCAACATTTACACATTTTTTACAAACTCACATACAACATATTAACATCTACTTATTTATACTCCTTAAGAAAACTATAGAACTACTTTAACAAATATATTTCTTAACTACCTATATACTTATATTCATTCCATCTTATTCTTATTTAAAGTTACATTTACAACTAGCATCTTTACTTCTTACAAGCTTATTACTACATGTCTTAAGACTACCTTAGATACTTCTTGCAAGCTTATATTCTTAAAGGAACTCTATAGATCTATTTTACAAACTTATATAGGGCTACCATTAGCATATATTTAACTTAGAAAACACCTAAAGATTTCTTAACACAGAGATCTAACAAGAGAATTTTTACAAACTCACATATCTTATTTTTGTCTTTCTACTTCTTACTCTTAATTATTATCACCATCTGTATTAGAAAGATTCTCTTAACTAGACAGGAAGTATGTACATCATTTCTAAAGTTTAGATCAGCTTTGTTATAAAGCACTGGGATTTAGTGAGTGTTGTCATTATAGAGTTGTGATACTTGTTGCTAGGGGATTGTAACATTCTCAATACGAAGTCACATCCCAAAGTTGCCTAGTTCTCTCAGCCTTTCTGGGACCGGCAGAGATGCACTGTCAGTGGTAGACGGTTTTTAACTAGAGGCTGTCCCTTCACCCAAATTCATAATAGTCCCCTAAGTGCTTCAATTCAGACGAATGTTTCTATTACAGCAGTACTTTTGGTTTGTTCTACTGGAAAAACTTCACTTCACACTGAGGGTGAAATTACCGTATTTAGCTGCTGTAAAGCTCTTCGCCAAATACTACACAGCTATTAGGTGATATAAAGTATTTTTCTAAAGGAGCCAGTAAAACCAAAAGCGGCACAGCTCCGAACTCTATTTCCTCACTGTTTGCATTCACCAGTGACAAAACCTCAGAAATATTAATCGAGCCACTTTCATTTTGGTTCCTTTATAGGAAATGTCATTGGAGCTGACCCTTTCTTAGTTTCACGCTCCTTACCAGACACTCTGGTAACCACCGATCTTCATTCTCCTCTTGTGAAAAAACACAAACATGCCCTCGGCCCCATATTAACACAGGATCGGGACCCTCCCATAATCCCAAGCAGGGATCTTTCCATCTTAAACTTTTGCTATTTTGATGAAGAGCATGTGACTGTTGAGCCATTTCCACTTGGAATAATGCTCAGCCATTGCATTACCCTCAGCTAAAGGATGAGGAAGATTGGAGTGAGCTCTAATATGGCCCACAAAGCATGACAGCTTTCTTTTGTGAATAGTGTCTTGAATTTGTTGAAACATTTTGACTTGATTGTTGTTAGTTCCAATATTTTCACCAAAACTGTTACTATTCAAAGGAGTCAAGACATAGATGTTCTTTCATGAAACATATCCTTCATTAGCTTACTCTGAGAAAAAGCATTTTCAGGATTTAGTATTTCCACTTCATTAGCTTTAACTCCTAATGTTATTAGCAGCTGCAATATTTAGCATTGATTTCTTATAAGGAACTTCCAGGTGAAGCAACTCTTTTGTAAGACAGCTAGATTTTCTGAAGTTTGTTTCCCATCTATAAAGCAGTCATTTCTTTTTTGAATGCCTGTTTCCTTGTCTCCTTATTAGATTTGCAAAGAAATTACTCATTGCAGGCAGTTTGTTCAAAAGGCAAAGAGCTTTTTTAATTTCAACATAAGTTTCTTCATATCTAAGACAACATTCAGTGTATAAACTGCTTTCCCTTGTTATAAGGATTTTAAAGTGCCTTGTTTGCTCTTATAGGGAGCTTTTTTGTCATCCAACTACCGTAAAAAAAACTTTGCACAACTATTAGGGTAAATAAGGCATTTTACCAACGGAGTCCCAAACCGTGAAGCTCCTAGTTTCGTATCCTTTCAATTTTTCATTGGAACTGACACTTAAACCTTTAGACGATTTTCCTCCTTATTCTTTTAAAAGCTGTATTTTAATTTTAGAGCTGACAAAAGTGTTTCAGGGCAATGTCGCCATCTTTAGCGGAAATACTACCTTTCCCAGAATGCATTTCCCTTATATCAGTCCATAATAATATCAGTCCCTTTTATCAGTCCCTTATATCATTTCCCATATTTCTTTTCGGGTCTGAGAGTCAACTGGTTCTCTTTTACTAGACTTGCCTGGAAAGTTTGAACAAAGTCTCTTGCCTTTGCAACCGGAGATTTGAACAAGCATTTTACGTTTTCAGTTATGGCACATTGGGAGGTTTCTATTCTCCTCAGCTGGCTTTAAACAGGTGTCTCTCCTTCATTAGACACTGGCCCCAAATCAGAACCACACCTGCCTCGTTAGCGCGCATTGAGGCTGGCATTTCTGATAGCAACTTTCCTCGGGGCTTGTGCTTGCCTTAGCCAGTCAGTGAAAAGCAAGATCATGTACAACAGCTTTTCCATAGCTTCTTCAGAGAGATTTTCTCCCACTGATCTTATTCTCATTTTGCTTGTTCCTTCCCCCCCAGATGCAGAGCTTCAGGTATCTGTCTGTGGCTCTGTTCCTCTGCTAGCTGCCTTTGGAGGTAGGGGCTTTTTTTCTCCCCCGAATCTGCCTCAAACTCTAGCAGCTTTGTCAGGTCATGCATTTTCTGGGGAGGAATCTGTCCCCTCTGCTTCTTCAGAGTCTTTCTCCCTGACAGTATCCAGTTTGGTCTCAGTTTACCCCCTCTACCCCAGAAATAGTTTCCAACACTACAGTGGCGGCTTTCCCTGCTACTGAAGGTAGGGTTTTTTTGTCTGTTTCTGTTTTCAGGGTCTGTGTGGTTTGTGTACAGACTGAAAATCTAACAAGGGAGGTTTTTGCCATTTCTAATCTCCCATTAGGACAGGTGTTTTGCCTCATCAGGCCTTCACCTGGCCCAGTCCCCCAGTGGGTTGCATTTGCTTGTCTGGGTGCTCAAGGACAGAGCTTATGCCAGACACAATCACCCCTCAGGGCTACACTCCCTCATCTCAGGGAGTCAGTTGAAACAAAGCTTTTCTCAAAGAGGTGCTTTCTCTGACAGAAAAGAAAGCTTTACTCCTGGATAGTTCTGTTCTGCATTCTGACAGCATTCTGACTCGGCAGCACAACTGCTTCAGATACAGTTCAGTTTTATTGTTTTCCCAGAAAGGTCCTTAGTCTGATAGGAAAGCTTTTCTCAGATTTCTTTTTGCAATTGTGGACCTATCAACCCGGGACTTGTAGGAAAGCAAATAACTGTGCTGTTCCCACCGACTTTAGTTTTGTTTGTTCATTAGCAATCTTCCCCTGGGTCCTGTGCCTTCCTGTCTTAGCTCTGTGCTCCAGGAAGTTTACAACTGCAGGAACCCTAGTATCCCTGAAATGCACCCCAACTCAGATGCTGGCCAGTTGCCTCTGAGTTTTTGCTCAGAAGGGAGGATACAATGCTAACAGTTTGCATTGCTTCAGGGGATCTTTGCATTAGGACAATTAGGAGCATATTTTCATTCTGAAAAGCTCACTCAAAACCCTTGATGCCTCAGCTCAGCTGTAACTGAAAAGCTTGGCTTTTTTGCCTTTCTCAGGTAAAGTTTCCTGCCCTTTTGGGCTCTCTGTAGCTCTTTACAGGCACTGTCCCAAGCGTTTCCCTCAGAGTACTCTGACCCACTGTCTTTTACTAGCTTGAAGAGACTACTTAGAAGAGGTTTTTAGGAACTTGTCCCTGCCTCCTGCATTGCAGGGATGATTTTTAAAGCTTGAAAGACAGAACTTAGGTCTTGCTGTCTTAAGAGGTTTGTTGTTTTCCCTTAGAGTTAATTAATCACAGGTGGTTCCCATACTAATATCTTCAGGTGATTCTAATTTTTGTCCTTCTGAGAGAGTTCTGAAAGGCTTTAGTTTTTAAGTTTTTTGTTTTTGTTGTGCCCAGATCGTAACCCCCAGAGAGACCACCAAGGATGAGCATACCAGAATGCAAAAGCAAGGTTTATCTGTTTCAAGTCATGACAGGGAACTCAACTCAAGCCATCTCAAGTGAGGCAGAGAAGAGTTACTCTTTCTTGGGGAAGTTAGTTTTTATAGGCAAAACCCATAAAATTTCTTAGAAGGGAGGGGGTTAGTACGGGTCCATCCTTGATTGGTCCAGTTTTTCCCGGGCCTGGACTTTATCTTATTCTAGCTTATCTGTTTGCCCTGTCAGGAGCTTTACAACTCCTCTCTGGGGTCTGGTCATGTTATCTCCAGAGAGGGGCATCTCGTGGTTAATTGGTTACCATCAGACATCCTGACTCTGTTCTTTTGTTCCTGGGGCTGGCGCCATCATTTCTGGGGACTTGAAACTGGCCTGGGTCTATCTCAGGCCCCCTTTTTGAGACAATAGAGTGAGGGTCTTGTTGTGCCTAGATCATGTCCCCAAAGCCTCCACTGGAGACTTTAGGTACAGAATGCAAAAGTAAGGTGTTTTCTAAATTTACAAGCCTCCAGGGAGGCTCTTCCAAATCTCTCACTCACAGCAGGGAGGTTGGAAGGAGCACTCCCCTTTCTTTGTGAGACTAGTTCTTAAAGGCACAGACCATATAATTTATTTTAACCTGCCTCCCTTTTTAGTCTTTTGGTCCAATATCCTGACTGTGTTTTCCAAAGTCCCTGTAGCAGATACAGCCACCTGGGGAAAAGGGGTCTAAGTTCTTATCTACACTTACGAATCCTGGTTTAAGCTTCTCTTTATCTGTAGGGGATAGAATGGGGGGTTTTACTGAGTTATCACAGTTTTGTTTTGTTTTTTTAAGCCTACAGCACCCGGTATTCCCAGGCAGTCTCCCATCCAAGTACTAACCCGGCCCGACCCTGCTTAGCTTCCGAGATCAGACGAGATCCGGCGCATTCAGGGTGGTATGGCCATAGACTAGTTTTTAAGTTTTTAAGAGAGCTTTTGAGAAAGAGTAAGGCTTTTTAGAGAGATTTTCCCCAAAAAAAATCTTTATAGTTTAAGATTTTTTTTTCCCCAGGAGAAAGAAAGATCAACTTTTCCCAAAACTTCCCAACTTTAAACTTTGACTTCTTACACCCCCATTTTTGCCTCAGGGAGAAATTACTTTCTTCTGCCCCTTGGACTTAGCATTTCAGCTGTCCTCAGGACAAAAGCTTCCATAGGAAACTTTCTTCCCCATAAGCTCAGAGAAGAGCTTTCTTTACTACCCATAAAGCCCAAAGAAAGATTTTTTTCCCCAGTTTGCATTCATAGCCCTCAAAGTTAGAAAATTGAAGAGTTTTTCTGTCTAGTTGCCTTATTGTTTTCCTACACCATCTTACACTTCTAAGTTTTTCCTACACTATATTACTACCCTATACCTTATACTTATTTTTCACAGATAGAAATTGAGAAAGGGATAGAAGATGGAAAATTTTGACAGAAGAAAATTTCGTTGCAGCATCGGACATCCTTCCAGTCTGCTTTCCTTTTTTGTCGAGGATAAAACCCCTGCCTCCCAAATATATATATATATATCTCGCATAACACTGGCATGCCTTTCCACTGGCAGGGCTGACCCACACTTTTGCCAAAAACTCTGTACTAAAACTATTATTTTTCATATCTTTAGTCCCTATTATTTTGTCTTTAGTCTCTGTTCATTTGTATTTAGTCCTCCCTTTTTTTTAGTTCCAGCTTTTTTTTTCTTTAGTCCCTTTTTTTTCTTTTTTCTTTAGTTACTGTTCATGGCGCCATTCTGTGGGGCGTTTACCCACCACTCCCACAGTTCCCCCAGAGTTTTCTTTGAGTGCAAGCAGCAGGAAATATTAGATAGAAATATTTATATTGTAGAGAATCTTGCGGAGATAAACACACAGAAAATAAAGGATAGCCTCGAGAGGGCCTGGAACCTTTTCCAATGGGCCCAGGCTGTTTCTGCCCCAGGGTTTTTATAGAGATGCCAAGGGGTGGAGCAAAAGACCTCCTCCCCCAGCACAGCCAAGTGCAGACCATCTCAGACACCTGCACTTGGGCCTTGGTCCTAATCATCCTCTATGTGGACCTGCTGGGTAAAGGTACAAGGAACCCGAAAATGGGCTACCACAGTTATACTCCAACTCAAGCCTGCTACTCATCTTCTTCCTCTTCAAATAACTTCATAATTGCTGACTTTATGAAATCAGAATATTAAAGTCATTATCTCACTCAGTGTGTCCTAATTCTCAGCTATCAATAATTGAAAAAAATGTCACCTCCTTTTGGTCCAATTTCTCTCCTCTCCTGTGCATCACTCACATGATCCTTGGATTAAATCCCTAGTGCTGCTCAAACGGATTCTGAATCAACGTCCAATTTCTCCTTCCCTTCGTTTTCACGCTCTGTAAGAGCAAACTTCTCTAAGTCAGTTTTAATTTTATCACGGCCTGCTTCAGATTCTTCAGTGAATCTCCATGACTGGGACACACTGCCAAACTGGACACACTTCTTATCCTTCCATATATGAATATCCACTTGGACAATGCCTTTGCAGTTCCCTTTTCAAGAGACTGCTCTATGTCTACATCACCTCATCTGAGCTGCCTTTAAGAGTTCTTTAGCCACTAAAATACACAAAGGCAAATGTGTGTGCTCCATGTTGGGCTTGGCTTACTGCCACCATCCTTCCTGAAAGTCTGAAGTTGCCATGGGAAGCTGGGTTGTCTGTTACTGATGCAGACTCCATGAGAATGAGTAAGTTCACCTAGGATCATCGGAATCTTCCAAGACAGACCAGTCTCAGCCAAGCCATCAAGAAAAAATAAAATAGTTGAATTAACCTACTAAGTTTTAAGTTGGTTAGTGGTTGAGCAACAGCTACTAATTAAAATAACATTAAGGGGGATGCCCATGAGATATGGTATGCACTGTTGTGTGATCTGAGTCCAGTTTTGTCTGCCTCTACAGTTTCATGCTTAGTTCTCCATTGTTGGAGCCCATGTAGGTTTCCTAGCAGCTTTACCCAGCAGGTCTGCATAAAGAGGATGATTGGATCAGGGAACTTAGTACCAGGTGTCTGGGATGGTCTCCACTTGGCTGTGCTGGGGAAGCCTTTTGCTCCACCCCTGGGCATTTCTTTAAAAACTCTAGGGCAGAGCCAGTAAGGGCCCGATGGATTAGGATCCAGGCCCTCTCAAGGATGTCCTATATTTTCTATCTTTTTCTCTCCCCTCTATCCTTCTATCTAATATTTTCCGCTGCTTCTACTCAGGAGCAGTCTGGGGAAATGTGGGGGTGTGATGACCCCCACACTCCATGTAGCACTATACATGACAGTAATGTGTACTTATATTTGCCCATGTTTTCCATGCGCCCACATGTCTAGGACATTGCTGGCACACACAGGTCTAGGTGTCATCTGCTCCAAGCTTTTCTTAGCCCCTGTGCTTACATCTTACTTCTCACCTGCACAGCAATTCCCATGCAATATTTAAGCACTGGTTCACTTGACTATTCTCTAAATTTCCTGAGACTGGGAACTGTAGCTATTTCTGAACACTCTACATGCTGCCCAATATATAGTAAACGGATATTACTAATTATTGCATGAATGAATAAAATTTCTACATAAAAATAAAATTTATGCTTTTTAGTTTTTGAAAAATTTAAACGCCAATCTATAAAGAATTCCACTATTTTCTAAATTAGCTTTCAGGTCTCACACAATCTAGAAGAAAAAATAAATGATTAGAAGGAACTCCACTGGAGCACTGTCCCTGGAATAGCTCTGTCCATGTCTTTTAATCCCTCTTCTCATTCCAAAATACAGGTGTCTATGTGTCCAAATACTGCTGATGAGGAAATACAGGTTTGTCCTCATTACTGAAGTCTAACACAGATGTCCCAGGATTTCAGTCTGTGACACCAACAAACAAATGCATGCTTCTCCAGTGAGAATGAATGACTTTGACAGAAGAGTTATTCTGAAACAGAGAGAAATTCCCAATATCATCCATCCCTCCAGAGAGTGTCTGTCTCAGGTTTCTGGGTCACTCATCTTCTGAGTCACTTTCCTTCTCTGTGTTTAATTCTCCCAGGGACATACTTACTGATCAGAGCAACTGAGAATAAGATTTTCAATAGCAGTAAAAGTATTATGAATGAGGTGTGGAGCAACTTGGAGAATTTCTGACAACTTTCATGACTCATGGTCTTCTTTTGAGGAGCTGAAAGACAAACCAAATTCATGTCTTGAACTCTGTTCCTATTTCCTCTTCTTTCTCCTATTCTACTCTTTTTTGCATAATAAACACTAGTAACATGATGTTCAAATAATAGGAAAATACAAACAGGAAATACCAGGTTAATTATAGAAACATAACAATATGTACAAAATCACTCATTCCTGACCCTCAGAATGATTATTGTCAATATTTTGGTATGTATCTTTCCAACAAGTTTAAAGCTTTTACATATAAATGTATATTTTCCACAATTGGAACATCATAAACAATAATTTGTTACCATCATTTTCTTTGACATTATATCATGATTTTTTTTATTTTATGGGGGTTTTTTGTTTTGGTTTTGAGACAGGGTCTTGGTAAATACCGCAGGCAGACTTTGAATGCATTATGTAGTCCAAGATGGCCTCAAACTCACACCAACCCCACTGACTCTAAGTCCTGATTTTTGTGACTACAGACTTATGCCAGCACATCTGGATGAACATTATTCTATATCATCTCTTCTTTATCATTTTTATTATGGTTGCATAGTATTTTATTATATGCTTTTAAAGTCTTCCAGCTTGCTTCCAACTTCAAATATGCAATAGTCAAGAAGTCACATTTTATGATAAAGTCACCAGGGTTTTAGTCACCACTTCTAGAAGAGTTACAATACTTCCCAACCATGGATGAGGTCCTGGGTTCTGTCCCCATCACGAGAGGAAGAGAGTCAAGAAGACACTCAACACCTGGATGCCAACAGACTATGACATGTCACCAGATAGAGGGGGAAATCATTATGACATGGTTTAACTTTTAAACAATTGGCTACACATATTTATTTGTGTTTATCTGTAGAAAAGATACAATAACATGGGTGGTGGGATTTTCTCTACATGGTAGAAGACAACACCTTCCTTCTCCATTGTACAATCCCACAACCTTTCACATCTGTCTACAGGCAACACACTTGGTTGAGACTCCAGTGACCTAGAGGCTTGGCCCACAGCTAAGATCGTCTTTGTCTTTTGCATCATCACTCAGTAGGAGCAGGAGAAAATGCTTTCTTACCTCGAGGAGAGTCTGCATCCATGTCTGAGAAGTCAAATTTATTCATGAGGCTCTTGTTAGTATAAATGTTTTCTGAAAACGTGTTATGAAGAAATCTTCCCCTGCCCTCAGATGTGTGCCATCCCTTCTTCAAAACAGGTCTTAAACAAGAAACAAATTATCCCAATACCAGCTAGAGATGAGAGAAAATAACAGACAGCTGCCCTGAGCGGTGTAGTCCTCTGACCTGCAAAGGGGGAGTCGCAGGTGGAGAACGCACCCAGGATCATTATACAATCAGAGAAATACCAAGAACTCAATGGGGGAGAGAAGAAAACAGGAAGGAATGAAAAAGAGGAACTAGGCCATTAGAGAAGTCAAACTCTCACAGAGTTGAGATTCTGACACTCGGTCTGAGCTGACCTCTACAATAAAGCCTCCATTTCCCGTCTTGTGCTGTAATTCCTACTCCTGCCTGGTCCCTGTAGAGCTGCCTCCTGACCTCTGTGAGGCTTTAACACCACACTCAAGTCGCCCCATGCACAGAAGCATTCTTAAACTTAAAGGAACCTAGTGCACACCCTACATTGTCCCACCTCATGGGGACAAGGTCTTCACCCTGCTCAGTCTCTTGAACACTGGTCAGCACTAACTTACTGCATCGATACTCCCCTAAACCTTCCTGAGCTCTGACACCCAGTTCTTCCACACCCCAGCAAGGATTTCCTCGATCTCTTGAAAGTCACTGAGTTCCCACCTCGTTTTTTCCACTCCCACACTCTGTACCTTGCCTGGTTCCTGGAATCCATACCTGGGTTAACCTTTATGAGGAACTTCCCCTCAGTCTGCTAGGCCCCAGACCCCAACTTGATTTTCAGCTAACACTACACTGGGGCCCAACCTCACCTCCTTCAAGTGTTGAGGTATCACACCAGGCTGTCCTTGAGGACCCTCTGCTCACTCACTCATTCAGGGTCCTGACATCCACAAGAAGTGGCCTCAAGCATGGATGCCTTCTCCCCCTGCTTCAGCTCAGAGGCTCTGCACCTGCCCACTCTCATGCACAGCTGACCTTGTCACCTCTCAGGCTCTGAAGTCTCACATCAGGCTGTGGCTCATGGACTCACTCCCCATTCAAGACACATTTCCCCTCACTGCTCAGGCTCCAATTCTGCTGTCAAACCAGCCCTCCGCACAGACAGATCATGGTTCCCCACACCCCAGCCTACCATGGACGCCTTCCCTGCCTTGTCCTGTATAATACTTTACTCGAAATTGAATCATTTAGTAAGGAAAGGGAAAGTAGTATTTTAAAGGATAAAAGAAGAACAAGAGAATTACTAGTTCTCCATATGTCGTTCAGGGACCCAGTGATTCAATTACAGACACCCTCCAAACTGTAACCACTTATTTCAGACTCTCTATCATTCAAATTCCTTATACAAAATTGAGTTCTAAAGTTACCTCTTTCTCCCTAGGAAAAAAAATCACATTGTACATGAACTATATTGTATCATCAACCAGTACCTAAATGGCTTACAATATCAAACACTTATTTCTTGATCACATTTTGTTTGTGCTTAGGGTCTGCTTAAGGATAACTAATTCTGCTTAGATGCTTCCGTGCATTTCCTCATTCTCGAGCCAAGACCACAGCATAGTTGAGCATGCAATGTACTCTGCTATTTTAATATTGTGGTCAGGGCTAGGAATATGGCTCAGCAGGTATAGGTGTTTGCTACCAAGCCTGATCACCCAACTTCAATCCCTAAACATAAGAGACAATTATCTCCTACAGGTTGTCCTAACTTCCACGTCCATCTACACACACACACACACACACACACACACACACACACACACACACAAATAATATGGTAGTCATTAAAAAGTCACTCTTATAACATTGGTCAATAGCAGTCACTTGCACAAACCTATAAATAGGTAGAAAGACGGACTATCTACACTGTAGGTCCCACAGGAAAATATGTCAAGAGCATCTAAATTTAATCCCTCCACAGAGAATTGTGCAAACTACTTCCAATCACTTTACATTATCTAGCTAAAGGATTGCTAACAGCATCCTTTAAAATGTGGTGTAAACAGCAAAAGAAACATTTATTGGGATAAAGAGACAGCTTACAGGATAGGGGGGAAAATCTTTCCCAACAATACTCATGAACTGAACAGAGAGTTCTCAAAGGATGAAATACAGATGGCCAATAGATATGTAAAAATGTGTTTAAGCCGGGCAGTGGTGGCACATGACTTAATCCTAGCACTCAGTAGGCTGAGCCAGGTGGATCTCTGTGAGTTCGAGGCCAGCCTGGTATACTAAGCAAGTTCCAGGATAGGCCCAAAAATACACAGAGAAACCTTGTCTCAAAAGAACCAAAAACAACAACAACAAAATGCAAAGAAATAGTAAGTTTATAGAGCTCAAAATACATGAGGTGGTTTTTCTTCAAATTTACAGTTTAAAATGAGTATGTTTAATGTGCCATAAGAAAATATCTATATTGAGAATTTCTATGAAGAACTGAAATTCTTGCCGGGCGGTGGTGGCGCACGCCTTTAATCCCAGCACTCAGGAGGCAGAGCCAGGCGGATCTCTGTGAGTTCGAGGCCAGCCTGGGCTACCTACCAAGTGAGACCCAGGAAAGGCACAAAGCTACACTGAGAAACCCTGTCTCGAAAAACCAACAAAAAAAAAAGAACTGAAATTCTTTAAAAGCAAACGGTGAAAGTTAAGATTGAAGAATTCGAAGTCTGTTATCTAGTACTCAGTGGCTGGGTCATGCAACCTGCAGTCATCCTGAGATCCTTGGGCACATCTGCCAAGTGTGGAAGTCCAGAGCACACAGGCTTTGCAGACTCTGGGTTCTTTCCTGTGAGCACAGCAACAGCGATGAAAAGCACTAGATCCAGACTCCATTCTCAGACCTAAGCCAGTCAGAGGTCCTTGGAGGAAGAGGCTGTACCTTTCTGCACAGGAAGAGCTATTGGGATGCCAGTACACACTACTCAGTCCGCTGCGGCCACCCGATCCAGTGAACCCTGAGCTGGGTGCAGAGGGCCAGCAGGGTGAGGGGCAGTGTACACAGTCCCTGAGGCCGCAACAGGTGCAACTGAGAGCAGGCACAATGGCCGCAGGAGCCGGGCCTGGACCGAGGGAAGCTCTTCAGGCGTCAGTGCCCTCCTGTGCTCAGCATCCCTGAGGGCGCTACACCAGCAGTTCTCAACCTTCCCAAGGATGTGACACTTTAATACAGTTCCTCATTTTGTGGTGACCCCCAACTATAAAATTATATTCGTTGCTAATTCATAACTGTAATTTTGCTACTGTTATGCATCAATGTAAATAGCTGCATTTTCCAGTGGTCTTAGGCGACCCCGGTAAGGGGTCTTTGGAACCTCCCAAGGATTGTGACCCACTTGTTGAGAAATCATGTGCTACATAGACCTAAAGATCTGAGTTCTGCTGGGGAGGAGGGTGACCACGCCCTTCTCCACCTGGTTCACTACCCTCCCTGCTCCCACCCAGCAGTGCTCATCCAGGACAGAGGCTCTGATGTCCTGGCAGCCACATACTACATGTTCACACAGTGCCCTTCCTGAGGTGCCTGGGGAGCTGGAAATAGAGCCCCAGTGGTTGGTGGTACTACTGCAGTCTCCCCTCCTCCCCACTGTGAGGACCTCAGGTACAAAGGGAACAGCCCAGTGCCCAGCACCTTCCTATCTCACTGTGCAAGCTGCACATCTCCTCTGTGGTCTGAGCAGCTCTTGCTGCTGGGTGCCTTTTCAGGCATCAGGTCCAGCTGAGGCTATGCAAAACACAGAAAGCCAAGTTTCAGTATCTGACCCCAGACACTCACAGGGATGCTTGGAAATACTGGCTATTCTGCACAATGGGCAAATGAGTTGCACAGGAAGGCCCTACACTGAAGCCTCTCCAATGCACAGCAGTTCAACTATTTGGACAACAGTGCACAAGTAATAACAGTCGTCTGAGCAAACATTTCTTAGAACTCCAGTAACAGAAAAGGAAAGCCTGGCCCAGCCCCTCCCACAGATTTTTTCCAGAGAAGTAGGTCTAGGAGCTAAGACACTCAACAGTGCCAATGTCCCAGCCTTCCTTCGAGGCTTTGTCCTTTCTCCTGGGTTTGTTCTAGCAAGCGTCAGGGCTAAAACAGGACATCATCTGCAGTTAAACCAACGTTCCGAATATATCAGCCAGATGTAGCAGCTCCCCCCCCACACACACACACCCTGGAAACAACTACTGTGGGGAGGCTTGGGCTCCATGTGACAGGAGACTGGGCTCCTGGGATGGGCTCAGGTGATCAGAATCCTGGCTCCTGGCCCTTTGCCTCCAAGAACACTAACAGCTCTTCTCTGGTCCATAGAGAAACTTCTGTGCCCTGGAATTGTGGGAATTGTCTGGGTAGGGCTGGATTAAAACAGTTCCCTGTTGCTCCAGTGTGGTTTAAATCACAAACCACAGGCACCTCTGCTGACACCTCTGCTCCACTTCTGAACCAAAAGTGACACTTGTTTCCCATTACTTGGTGAGCACATGATCCCAGCATTCAAGACCAGAGCAGGACAATCATGATATTAAGGGGTGTTTGGTACATTAGAAATTGTTCAACTTAGTAGAAATAGAAGATGATTGGATGTGCTTTGCACAATCTTAGGTCAAAACATATAATACAATTAAAAACTTTTTTCAGTTGAGGAGCTGATGAATTACCCAAGTCCTGGAGCTAAAAGAAACAGCTGATTCAATGTTTCTTACAGGACCATTCATTGACCTGGGCTCACCTGGGTAGTTTTTAGTTTATTGTCACCCTGAAAACACAGACCTTATTTAATTTTGTGACCTATCTGTGTATTTAAAAATGCTCTGAGGAAAATTAAAGATCACATTATATACAGAGTAGCATGAAGCCATCCAGCACTGAGTACTGGGGCAATGCTACAGTTCAAGTTCACTCTACTGTGCAGTCAGGAGCTTAGTGAAGTGGACCTTTCTCCTCCTCCACCCTGTCTCTGTTGTAGAAACAGTAATGGGGAAAGTTCACTTTAAACAAAGTAAAAGTCCCCCAGATGTCAGGAAGTGATGGCGCACACCTTTAAAACCAGCACTTGGGAAAGACATCTCTGAGTTCGGTCTAGCCTGGTCTACAGAGCAAGTTCTGGGACAGCCAGGTTTGCACAGTAACCTTGTCTAAGGAAGAAAATAAAGAGTTCCCCCAGAATTATTGGGCACCTTCTTCTCTGGGAAGTGAACTTGTAAATCTGAAACACATGAAACCAAAACCTGCATAGAAAGAACTTGAGTTTGATTGTGGTCAGGAAATGAGCAGCTAATGAAAGGCACAGCTGCAGGAACTCTAGGGTCACATTGGGATGGCCATGTGTAGATAAGATCCCACTTCTGTGTGGAGTCTTCACAAGTAAATCTCACAGGAAGAAAGTCAATAGCAATTTCAAGGAGCTGAGTGTTGGGAGAAATAGGATGGTGATGGTGAAGTGAAAATTCAGATCCAAGAGAAGTTCTGGAGACCAGTGTGCACCGTGGTGACAACAGTCAATAGTATTACAGTGTGACAGGAATTTGTTTAGGAAGACCTTAAGTGTTCTTACTGCACAAACACAAATAAATGGCCACTGCCTTCAGTAATGCATGTGTTAGCTAACTGGTAATCATTTCCTAGTATATACGTACATCAGATCAGCACATCGATATCTTAAGCATACAGAAGTTTATTTGTAAACTATACATCAACAAAGCCAAGGAGGAAAGACAAACAGCAGATGGGGATAGAACCACAGCATCCAATCAATGAGTAAAACCTTAGCATCACACAGACCTTGGCAGAGAGACACATGTGCTTTCTGTGTGTGCACTAAGGGCTCTCTAGCATACTGGCTGGTGGGGAGAAAATGCTTCTTTTATGAATGAACAAATAAATGAATGAGGACAAATGTGAGCCAATGTTCTCATAAATGGAAGAATCTCTGACCCAGCTGTCTAAAATTCTGCAGACATGGAGAATTTACTACAGTCTGGGTGCAGTGTCAAATGCCTTTAATCCAAGCATGCTGAAAGGAAAGGGAGGAGGATCTTTGTGAGTATGAGACTAGCCTGGACTACATAGTGAGTTCTAGGACAGCCAGAACTACACAGTGAGACCCTGATCCCAAGAGAGAGAAAGAGAGACAGAGACAGAGAGACAGAGAGAGACAGAGACAGAGAGAGAGAAAGAGAGAGAGAGACAGAGACAGAGAAATTACTAAGACCCTGTTTTACTGATACAATTCCAAACACCAATGTTTGATCCCTAAGAGGACCAAATGGGGACCTCTCTAGCTATCTTCATGATTGGATTCCACTCCAACCAGGTCACATGTCCATAGAGAATGTTTAATTCATAAGTATAACTGCATCATCTCACTAACTGACCTATAATAACCATCACAAGAGACGTTACTCCAGCCCCATCCTTTAACATTTGGTTGTTAATATAGCACAACACAAAATCCCTTCTTGCCACTGGGTTCTTCTGAGTGCCAGAGTCTGAAAGAGAAAAAGATGAGAGCAATTCTCACAAAATTACTTTGAAAAGAGATAGAGGCAGTAGGAGTCAGAAAGCGAGGAGTGAACTTTGTGGAAATCAAGGTCATGTGTGCCCAAGTTACCTCTCCTCCACTACACATGCATTTTCTCCTCCACTTGAATCTCTGGCTTTCCCTTGAAAACTGAGCCCACAGCACCTTATGGTATTGTGTAGAATGCAGGCAAGTATCCCAAAGGCTCACCTCTATTTGATCATTCCTACACCCTTTCTAAGATTTGTTATCAGATGAAAATATTTCACATCAGTACTATGGGTGGATAGTTTTATCCTTTTCTAAATAACATTTTTATTTACTCTTTAAGACCTTAATACAACATGTTTTGATCATAGTCTTTCCTGTCACCACTTCTTCTGGATTTTCTCCAAACTTCCTACCCACCCACTTCATGTTTATTTTCTCTCATTGAAAGAACAAAAACCATGGAGTCCATTTGTGTTTGTCAACTGCTCCTGAGCATGGGGCCTGCCCTGGAGTGTGGTTGATGTACCTAGTGACACTCCACTAGGTAAAGCTGGTTTCCCTCTTCCAGAAGCTATCAACTGGGAAGAGCATCTCCTCCGTTACGGGTGGGAATCTGTGCCCATGTCCCCTCCTCCATGCTGGGATTTGGTCTGACTTGAGATTGTGCAGGTCTTATGTATGTTGTCACAGTCTCTTTGAGCTCGTGTGTGCATCTGCCCTTCTTAATGGAATGATTTAGAACCTGAAGAACTAACTAAAATATACACACCTCTTATTTATTATACCTTGGGCAAGTCATTTAATTTCTGGTATTCTCAGCTCCCTATCTTAAAATTTGGGACTATAGTACCATGGCAATAAGTTGTCATATCACACAAT
Source organism: Peromyscus leucopus (assembly GCF_004664715.2). Lineage (NCBI taxonomy): Eukaryota > Metazoa > Chordata > Mammalia > Rodentia > Cricetidae > Peromyscus > Peromyscus leucopus. The sequence continues at coordinate 147,627,330 of NC_051065.1, forward strand.
TGTACAAGAGATGAGGAATTTCCTGCTGGGATATACCACAAGAGAATAAGAATCCATGGAATCACTTGGGCCACATACAAAAATGCAACATCTTAAAACAAGAAGATAAAAATTGTAGCATTTGAGACAGGCCCGGCGGCGGCCGACAGGAACATACAGGCCCAGTGGCAGCCGGCAGAGACATACAGGCCTGGCGGTGGCGGCGGCCTGCAGAGTTAGACAGGCCCAGCAGAGGAGACAAGCGGACACAGGTAGGCCCGCGGCGGCAGCTGGCAGAGGCAGACTGACCCAGCAGAGGCAGGCAGGCCTGGAGTGGAGGCAGGCAGGCACAGCAGGTGACGGCCAAAACACAGTCGCAATAAAGACCAGAAATAGAGCTATTACCCACTGAAGAGCTAGTGAAAACAAACTCTTAATCAAAAGCTTGGAACAGGGATGCCTCTAACTCCAACACCCGGGGAAGACGCTATCTCCATGGGACGGAACCAGAACGAATCTGAACACTCCGTCTGAGGCCAACCCAGGGCCCAGCTGCTGATCCTGCGAAACCCAACAACTTGAAGGTGTTGGTGAAACTACCCCACTCAGCTGAAACCCATCTGGGAGAGGATTCAGATCCCTACAGTTTGAAGTCTGAAGAAACAAGATCAGCTGAGGAGTTGACAAATGAACAAAACGTGACCTGGGAACACAGAAGAACATGCTGCCCAGCCATGAAACTAGATCACCAGAATCATAGGTAGATACTTCACCGACTGAGATCAGCTGCCCCTGAAGAAACAGCCCAACAGCACCAATTTAACCAAGAACTCCTACTGAACCGAGACTAAAAATTAGAACAAGAGAGGGACTCTCAGACACAGACACCACCTGCACCGAGCAGAGGAAGAGATGAGTAGATGCCAGTGCAAAAATACAGGACAACATAACAACCTATATGGCAACATCAGAATGTAGTGATTCTACACCTGCAAGACCTGAACATACCAAGACAGAAGAAACAGAAGAAATCAACCCTAAAAACGACTTTAAGAAGATGATAGAGGCCCTTAAAGAAGAAATAAAACATTCCCTTAAAGAGGAAATAAAAATTCCCTTAAAGAGGAAATGGAAAACTCCATTAAAGAGCAAATAAAAACTTCCTTTAAAGAGGAAATGAAAAACTCCATTAAAGAGGAAATTTAAAACTCCCTTAAAGAAATGGAAGAAAAAAATGAACAAAAAATGGGAAGAAATCAAAGAAAGCTGAGAAAAAGCAATTAAACAGATGAAAGAAACATTCCAAGATCTGAAAAATGAATTTGAGACAATAAAGAAAACACAAGCTGAGGGAATGCTGGAAATAGAAATCCTGACTAAACGAACAGGAACTACAGAAACAAGCATAACCAACCGATTGCAAGAGATGGAACAGAGAATCTCTGACACTGAAGACAAATAGAGAAAATAGATTCGTCAGTCAAAGAAAACACTAAAGACAAAAAAGTCGTAACACAAAACTTCCAGGAAATTTGGGACACCATGAAAAGACGAAACCTAAGAATAATAGGGATAGAAGAAGGAGAAGAATACCAACTCAAAGGCACAGAAAATATATTCAACAAAATCATAGAAGAAAACTTTCCTAACCTAAAGAAAGAAATACCTATGAAGATACAAGAAGCTTACAAAACACCGAATAGGCTGGATCCAAAAAAAAGTCCCCTCGCCACATAATAATCAAAACACTAAACACACAGAACAAAGAAAAAATATTAAGAGCTGCAAAGGAAAAAGATCAAGTAACATATAAAGGCAAACCCATCAGAATAACACCAGACTTCTCAATAGAGACTATGAAAGCTAGAAGATCATGGACAAATCTTATGCAGACACTAAGAGACCACGGATGCCAACCCAGACTATTATACCCAGCAAAACTCTCAATCACAATAGGCGGAGTAAACAAAATATTCCAGGATAAAACCAGATTTAATCAATACCTGTCCACAAACCCAGCCCTACAGAAAGCACTAGAGGTGAAAATCTAACCTAAAGAAGCTAAACACATCCCTGAAAAATCAAGCAATAGATAATCCCACACCAACATACACCAAAGAAGGACAACACAACACAACCATAAAAATAACAGGAACTAACAATTACTGGTCATTAATATCCATCAATATCAATGGTCTCAACTCACCTATAAAAAAAACAGGCTAACAGAATGGATAAGAAAACAGGACCCATCCATCTGCTGCATACAAGAAACACACCTTAACTTCAAAGATAGACACTACCTCCGAGTAAAGGGCTGGGAAGAGGCTTTCCAAGCAAATGGACCTAAGAAACAAGCTGGTGTAGCTATCCTAATATCTAATAAAATAGACTTCAAACTAAAATCAATCAAAAGAGATCAGGATGGACATTACATATTTATCACAGGAAAAATCCACCAAGATGAAGTCTCGATTCTAAACATTTATGCTCCAAATACAAAAGCACGCACATTCATAAAAGAAACAATACTAAAGTTTCAAACGCACATCAAACCCCACACATTAGTAGTGGGAGATTTTAACACACCACTCTCACCAAAAGACAGATCTACCAGACTGAAACTTAACAAAGAAATAAAGGACCTAACAGATGTTATGACTCAAATGGACTTAATAGATATCTACAGAATATTCCATCTTAACACAAAAGAATATACATTCTTCTCAGCACCCCATGGAACCTTCTCAAAAATTGACCACATGCTTGGACATAAAAAAAAATCTCAACAGATACAAAAATTTGGAATAACCTCCTGTATCTTATCAGACAACCATGCCTTAAAGTTAGACCTCAACAACAACAAAAATTATAGAAAACCCACAAACTCATGGAAACTGAATAATGCCCATCTGAAACATCAATGGGTCAAGGAAGAAATAAAGAAAGAAATTAAAGATTTCCTAGAACTCAATGAAAATGAAAGTACAACATACCCAAACTTATGGGACACTATGAAAGCAGTGCTAAGAGGAAAATTCATAGCTCTAAATGCACACATAAAGAAGATGGAGCAATCCCATACCAATGAATTAACAGCACAACTGAAAGCGCTAGAAAAAAAAGAAACAAACTCACCCAGGAGAAATAGACGCCAGGAAATAATCAAATTGAGGGCTGAAATCAACGAAATAGAAAACAAGAGAACAATACAAAAAATCAATGAAACAAAGAGTTGGTTCTTTGAAAAAATCAACAAGATACACAAACCCCTAGCCAAATTAACCAAAAGGCAAAGAGAGAGCACCCAAATTCACAAAATCAGAAATGAAAAGGGAGACATAACAACAGACAATGAGGAAATCCAGAGAATCATCAGATCATACTTCAAAAACCTGTACTCCACAAAAAATGGAAAACCAGGAAGAAATGGACAATTTTCTGGATAAATACCACATACCAAAATTAAATCAAGACCAGATAAACCATTTGAATATACCAGTAACCCCTAAAGAAATAGAAACAGTCATCAAAAGTCTCCCAACCAAAAAAAGCCCAGGACCAGATGGTTTCAGCGCAGAATTCTACCAAACTTTCAAAGAAGAACTAATACCAATACTCTTCAAAGTGTTCCACACAATATAAACAGAAGGAACACTACCAAACTCTTTTTATGAGGCTACAATTACCCTGATCCCCAAACCACACAAAGATGCAGCAAAGAAAGAGAACTACAGACCAATCTCCCTCGTGAACACTGATGCAAAAATACTCAACAAAATATTGGCAAACCGAATCCAAGAATACATCAAAACAATTATCCATCACGACCAATAAGACAAAAAGACAGCCAACAGAATGGGAAAAGATCTTCACCAACCCCACATCTGACAGAGGATTGATCTCCACAGTATATAAAGAACTCAAGAAACTAGACATCAAAATACTGAACAGTCCAATTAAAAAAATGGGCTAAAGAGCTAAACAGAGAATTCACAAAACAAGAACTACAAATGGCTGAAAGACATTTAAAGAAATGTTCAACATCCTTAATTATCAGAGAAATGCAAATCAAAATGATTCTGAGATACCACCTTACACCTGTCAGAATGGCTATGATCAAAAACACCAATGACAGTCAATGTTGAAGAGGATGTGGAGCAAAGGGAACACTACTCCATTGTTGGTGGGAATGTAAACTTGTACAACCACTGTGGAAATCAGTATGGTGGTTTCTCAGAAAATTAGGAATTGAACTACCTCAAGACCCAGCCATCCCACTCTTGGGCATATACCCGAGGAATGCTGATTCATACCATAAAGATACATGCTCAGCTATGTTCATAGCAGCACTATTTGTAATAGGCAGAACCTGGAAACAACCTAGATGCCCATCAAAGGAAGAATGAATGAAAAAAAAATGTGGTAGATATACACAATGGAGTACTACTCAGCAGAGAAAAACAACGAAAGCATGAAATTTGCAGGCAAATGGATGGAACTAGAAAAAAATTATCCTGAGTGAGGTAACCCAAACCCAGAAAGACAGTACTCACTCATAAGTGGATTCTAGATATAAAATAAAGAACAATCAGACCACAACGCATAGAACCATGGAGGCTATATATATTGCATGGAGGTCCCTAGGACGACTGTGGCTTATAGTAAATTTTGGTTTTACTCAATTATTGAAAAAAAAATAGCCAAATGAATGGAAACACATGAACTATGAACCAAAGGCTGAGGGGCCCCCAGCTGGATCAGGCCCTCTGAATAGGTGAGACAGTTGATTGGCTTGATCAGTTTGGGAGGCAACTAGGCAGTGGGACAGAGTCCTGTGCTCATTGCATGAGTTGGCTGTTTGAAACCTGGAGCTTATGCAGGGACACTTGGCTCAGTCTGGGAGGAGGGGACTGGACCTGCCTGGACTGAGTCTACTAGGTTGATCACGGTCCACGGGGGAGGCTTTGCCCTGGAGGAGGTGGGAATGGGGGGTGAGCTGGGGGTAAGGGGAGGGTGTGGGAGGGGGAAGAACAGGGGAACCCGTGGCTGATATGTAGAATGGTATTGTAAAATAAAATAAAAGGGAAAAAAATTGTAGCATTCAACCCGACTCAGCATGATTTGCAAATACTATAAAGTGGGAACTCAAAAGGGATGGAAAGACATAGGAAGGAGGGGAGAAGAGGAACCATGCTGTGAGAGAACTCTTTCCTGAGACACTGTGCAGCAAACATAAATTCCTGCACTTCTGTATGCAAACGTGGTTTCAGAAGAACCCTACAACATGAGCAAACACTTAAGACATGACAACTTCCAAATTCTGTCACCACATTCTAGAGGACCATTGGCCCCTCACCATTGTGTGGGCTCCCACTTCCCACTCAGCTGCCTCCAGCAGGGGGAAGGCAAAGCTCATATCCTGGTCCTTCTGAAGCTGCTCCTCTGAGCTCTCTGCTTCCCACTGTCTTCATAACTCACTCATGGGCACTCTCCACTCACTGGGCCACAGGACACATCCTGACACAGCTCTGGTTAGCAGCTGTCAGAGGAGGCTGTCTCTTTCCTCATGCCTCTCTTCCCTTGATCCCTGCACTGCTCAGTACCAGCCTTGAGTCTTACAGCACTGTTGGGAACAGTTGGGAAAATTAATGGATCACAATATACCAGAGGGAAACTCAATTAGTTGCTAATAATGGGATCATTTGAGTTCCTCCACAGACATCTGCCAGCTCACACCCACATGCTCAGCCTCCAACTCTTCCAAACACTTCCCTTCTTGAAATCTCCTCTGGCTACTCCCATGTTCAGACACATAACAAGCAAACAGCCTCTGGTTGCTGCCTTGAGGACCAGCCTCCAGCAGCACAGGGCTTGAGGGGGAACCTACAGAACCAGTGGACATGGACTTCTTTTATCTGCTAGAAAGGGAACACACACACACACACACACACACACACACACACACACACACGATCTTTTTATCATCTCTCTCAGTTCTTCATTTCTTTTCTTACCTCTATCCATAAATGTCCCTTCTGTCTCTCTTGATGTCTTCATTCTGACTAACTTGATTTTTTTCCTCTACAGCTTATATACCCCAGCAACATCTTTCAAACAATATAAAAATTACAATGTGGCTACATTGTAATTTTCAAGTGAATGATTACAATGAATACAGATAAAAACATGTTTTTCATCTCCCTTACTTGATTAAATCAAAAGTATCCCAAGAACCCCCATGCATTCACCTCTAAGTAACTCGTTATAGATTAACAGAGTGTAAGCAATCAGGGTGTTTTCTCAGCCAGTTCTTTTGCTGGCAGGCTGTGTACTGCGGTTACAAAGAAAGGACCAATCATTAACTTATAAGAAGTCTTAGAATAATCACAAATCTAAACTTTTATGTATGAAAAAAAATCAGTCATCTCTACTTTAAATCTTTAGGATGCATACCCATTCATCAACAGGAAGTTGAGGGCAGAAATGGGTACAAGGAATTAATCATCACCTTTGGTCATCAACCAATTCTAGCAAGAAAGGTACATGAGCTAGTAATGATTGGGCTGCTTTGTTCTTGTTCCCTAACCTTAACGCATCCTCACTCAACTGTGCGCCTTTCTAAACTTTAGATGGTTTCCTAGGGTTTTCCCCCTCAAAGCTAGTCACAAAACTTTCACAATCTAACCTTAAGTTACTTTTCAAAGCTTTGTTTCAGCTGTGATGCACTCTGAATCCTGTGAACACATTTTCCAACACTAAGATTAAAAGAATTTAAGCTAGCTAGGCTACTAGCTAGACTCAATTGTTTTTTGTTTTTTTTTTTTAACATTAACCTAAGCTACAGTCTACATGGCTCTTCAAGAGAAATAGCTGTGTGACATTTCCTTGCTTTATTTTTTATTAGCTGCAGGTTCTGTTTTATCAGAGGCATTAGCAACATTTTATCCTCCCTTTACCTAAGTTAATTTTCCCACTAAACTAACTTCTATCATAAACTCTATTATGTTGATTAAAAACTCTCAATCATCAAACTTCTATTACAGTAACACCATTAGTGTATAAAATCATTGTCTCAGTTAAACAGTACAGCTCAGAAGGAAATCATCTTCATAATAATCCACAAGTAAAAATACCCAGTAGAACGGGATATTACCAAGAGATGATCATACTGCATTAAGTGGGCGGGGATCTCCACAGGCTCATTCACACCATGCCAGATACCAGAGGAAAACGACAGCAGTAAAGATGGAAATGCACAGCAGTAGCAAGAGACGTTCTGGGCCTAAGATCTTGGAGCCATACCTATCCAAGATTCACCCATCAGGGTTTTGTTTCCTGGTTGGCCAGCTCTCTGAAGCTTAACTGCCATCTGCTGCTCCTCTGACACGGCCACAGGCACATGTTCATGCAGCACACACACACACACACACACACACACACACACACACACACACACACACACAGTTCATGTTTCTAGGTTTTCTCTTACTTTTGTATCCAAACATACTGAAAACCATGGGTTCACACTATTACCCCATTTTAATGTAATGCCACCACAGGTCTCAATTCTTTCCCAAATTGCAGCATTTCTAACCTAGTTTTGTGAGTGAAAACTCTGTGTTCATTATCTCTATGGAAAGCTCTCAAGTGACATTCTCTTGGATGCTGCCCATCACCCTCCCACGTCCTCCACTAAGCTGCCTGTCTCTCCAGGATGGGCTCCAGCCCTCAGGTCAAGCCTGTGTGCCCTGAACTGATGCCTTCCTCCCTTTAGCTGGATGTTCAGGACCAGACACCTTGATGAAGTTCTCACATCACGAGGGAGGAGGCCTCTTCATCAGGCTTGTGCTCTGACTCCCTCTGCAAATCCCTGAGGAGCCTCCATTTACCCGCTGAGGCTTTAACACTCCACCAAGACCACCTCCATGTGCAGAAGCCCTCATCCCCCTGGAAGGTACTGAGTGGCCACACAGAGCTATCCCACCAGGTAGACAGCATCCTTACCTCGCCAGTCTCTGAAACCCATACCAGCTCTGCCTTCTGCACAGACACTCTCCTCGGCCTATTTGACCACTACACCCAATGCCAGGATATCCACAACCAGGCAACGATGCTCTCCTTACCCTACTAGACACTAAGATCCCACACTGAGGTCCACCATAGAGACACTGTTTACCCATGCCTGGTCTACCCTCGGCAAGGATACTCCTTTAAACCTTCTATGTCTCTGAATCACAGCCAAATATGGAGCCAACACTATGCACAGGTGCCCTCTTCACCACAAATACTCTCCTCACCATGCAGGTGAGACCACATCACTCTGCAAAGGTACCCTCCTCAATAAGCACAATTGCCCTCTTCACCCTGCATGGATGCACTCCTCACCATGCACAGGTACCCTCCTACCTATGCATGGGTAACCTCCTCACTCTAAACAGATGTTCTACTCTGTAGGCAAAGTTTTCTTGTCCTGACTGCCAATTCCCAAATAACAGACAGCCTCTTCTTAAATAACTGACTTGGGGACTTAATACAAATTATAAATGCTCCACCAATAGCTCAGGCTTGTTACTAACTAGCTTTTACAACTTCACCCATTTCTATTAATCTATGTGCTTCCCTGAGGCCCATGGCTTTTTACCTCTGTCCCACTTTGTGTTCAACTCATTCTCCTGGAGACTCCTCTGATTCCACCCTTCCTCATTCCATCATTATCAGGTCAGCTTTACCACCTAACTTTATCTTGTTAAGATATTGGTCAGTCAATTTGTTTATTGAACCAATCACACTGACATATCTTCACAGTGTACAAAACGATTATACCACATCACTCTTCACTCTGCATAGGTGTCTTCCAACTCTTCACAGATGCCCTCCTCACTCTGCACAGGTGTGCTCCTTACCCTTCTGAATACCCAGTTCCTCCATCAGGACCCTCTCCTCTCCTATTTGCAGTTCTGACTCCCCACAGGAAGTGACCTAATGAGTTGACAATCTCCTCACCATGCTGGAGCACAGACTCCCCACAAGTGACCATGCCATAGCATAGCTGCCCTCCTCACCTCTCAGGCTCTGACATCTCACACCAGACTGCTGCTTGTAGACTCTCTTGAATCCAGACACTTTCTCACCAGCATGCTGACATCCCCTCAATGCTTGGGCTCTAGTTCTGCTGTCAGTCTAACCCTCAGTATTGTCACCCAGACCCTGGACCAGACCATTGCTGCACCACACCTGACCCTTCCACAGATACCTGCCTTGCCCTCCCTACACCATTCTTTATTCAGTAAGTTACTAAGTAACTGAGGTGCTGCAAGAAAAGAAACCAGATATGACAGAATCTGAACTCCTGTGTAATTATTAAACCAATTGACTATTTCCATGGTGATAAATATACCTACACACCACTTCACTCAAGTCACAGATGTTCAGGGGTTCTACCTTCTCAGCAAAATATATTTCTAAAGCTATCATATATCACATACACTGGAATAAATCATGCACAATATTCAAGTGGCTTACAACAACAAATATTTTTCATTTGTGTATGTCCTAATGATTTGGCTATGGGTCACTGAAATGCTGGTGAACTTCTTCATACATATGTCGATTTGGGGCCAGAATCATAGAGAATCACAGCTTCTTTTAAGTTGAATATGTAGTATCCTCCTGTATTTAGATAATCAGATTTATTCTCATCCTATGGGCCAGTGAAAGTGACCTGGACAAATCAGTCAATTAGGGTTGACATCATACTCTATATAAAGGAAGTGGGTCAAAGGCTTTAAAGCAGTCCTTTGACAGAGGAGTATGAAAGTACTTGGGAACCAGCGTAGCATCTACACCCTTTACTATTTACTCAGGAGATATATGTTATTGAGTTTTAAAATGGAGCATTAGTCCCATTGGTAGAAAAGAAGATACCATTGCAACACAGGCAGAAAATACCAAGAACTTGCCAGGAGATGGCTCAGCGATTAAGAGCACTGGCTGTTCTTCCAAATGTCCTGAGTTCAATTCTCAGTGACCACATGGTAGTCTCTACAGGCAGAAAGCCACACATGTAGATAGAGCTCTTATACACATAAAATTAATAAATAAAATACTCAAAAGTGTGCTTTATTTATCTCTGGTATTGAACTAAATTAGTGTCATATGGGTTGAATGTTGGGTGTCTGTCATTTAGTTTCTCTGGACTTTTACCCAGTTCATAGGCAGTTACCTCTCTAATTCTTTGGGATCCCTAAAGCTATTGGGAAGTCTGTTTTATCATGGTAGGCCATGACGCTTTATGCTGCTCAGTTTTCTCATAGTTCATGCTAACAAGACAATTTTTGTTGGGAACTCACCATTTCAGAAACACTGACCATGTTATTAAAGTGTGGAGCCTTTGAGCCATGAGATGCTCACCCTGGCAGGGAAGTGATGTAGAAGACAGAGTTCACTCTCTTATCAAACAAACACTCACACCTATATAATGAACCCTGGTTAATCTCTGAACATCAGAGCTCAGATAAGTGCCCCCTGATTGTCTTATTCTGTATAATGCCAATCATTAACATTCTGGAAAATGATGCACATGTGGGGTCAATGGAAGTTAACTATTTAGGACCCTCCCTGACCTCACCTGGTATGTCCCTCCCATTTCTGCTCTGTATCTTTCTACATAACAAATCTATAATCCTAATAGAGCAGAATAATTACTTCAGTGTGTCATACTGCAACTTATAAATCCGCAGTTATCATGGGATCCTGGGACACGGCAGACAGATGACTTGAAGTAATGGCATCCTTGGGAACTCCTGAACTTGAAGCTTGAGTCTGAAATGAGGGAAGTCTTGTCAAGGCAAGGCTTGAGCTTGTAGAACAATTTAATTGGTAAATGAAAGGTTTGCAGCTATGGATAACCAGAACAGCCATAAGAAACATTTTGAGAATGGCTGAGGAAATACAGGCAATGTCACGTACCATATCAGAAAAGAGATGTTAAGTATTTTCTAAGAGTGATAATGGTATAGTTTTTTGTGCAATGACAATTTCAGATGATATATACTGAAATATTGACTTTAGTCTTATGTATCAAACTAACTCTCAAATGCCCTATCAAATAACATGTGCATATGTATGCATATACACACATATATATCAAATTATCAAATAGTCAACAATCATTACTATAGATGGTAGTTATATGAGTATTGATATTACCAAAGTCAACTTCTGTTTCAAAATATTTGTGACAAGAAGTTGAAAAGGCTTCTAAAGTGTTAAGCAGCATACAGGCCCCATGGGACATGTGGGTCTCCTTAATGTTCATCCACAGAGCAGAGGCTGCCCATAATGTGGCATGCACCAAACTGAGACACCAAAAATCATGGGGGTGCCAGTAGAAAGTTGGCTATCATCTTCTTAAACTGCTGTTGATGAAGATAACCCAGCCCAGGATCAGCCACCATTAGAGGTCCACATCAGCCTCATGGCACCCACAGCACCTGACACACTAGCCATGGGGACCAAGATCCTGAAAGGTTCCTAATAGTGCAGGTATTGGGGGACACGAGAAAATGCTGATGGACAGACACAAACTGCCAGAGAAAATGTGAGTAAGCACTGAGGATCAAAGTGACAATAGGTAACAATGTCACCCTGTCTGTCTGAATTTGCTTAAGAAGATCTTAAATGTTCTAACACCACACACACACACACACAAACAGACAACTAGGTTAGGTAATAGAGGGTGTTGTTAACCTGATTGTGTTATCCATTGCCCAATGCATTTACATATCAAATCAAGACAATGTAATGTAAATATACATGATTTATTTGTCAATTATACATCAATAAATTCAAAGACAGAAGAACATAGAGAAATTGGTAGATGGTCCACACCATAAAATTCTATCATCAAATGAGACTTTAGGAATCTAAGAATGGACATAGAGGCTGGAGTGCTTCCACATATGCACAAAGGATCCCGTAGAGTCTCTGGTATATGGGGAATTCTCATTATATAAAGAGTAAAGGATGAATAAATAAGTATATATGAGGACCAGTATTATCATATGGATAACTGTTGGCTGCCTACCTAAATTTCTATGGACATCTCTTCCACAAGAAGAGCTTTCCAGGTGTCTATGTAATGCTGGATAAAAATGCAAGCCCATGTCTATGGAGAATGCTTGATTCATAAGCATATTTTCTTCATCTGGCAAACTGACTTCTGTTCAGCACTGCAAGGGACGTCATTCCAGCCCCAACCAGAATCTCGATGATTTATTTTAACACATTTTTCTCTGTTATTGTTGGGCTCACCTGGGTGCCAGAACCTGGAAGGGAGGAAAGAGCATCATGGCATTTCCCACAGTGATTCTGGGAAAGAGAAAACAAGAGTAAGCAAGCCTCAGGATGCAGTGGTAATTTGTGGAAGCAGATTCAGGTGTGTACAAATCAACCGTTCTCCACCACCCATGTCTGACATGTCCCTGGAAAACAGGGTCCACTGCACTCAATATTCTCTTAACTTGTTACCTAACTGTTCTCCCAGAACACATCAGAGAGGATACTTCATCCCTAGATCTTGGTATCTGGGACTGTCATTCCATGTGCTTATTTATTGCTTGAAAGGTCTCTCCTTATTCTCGTGTTTTAATAAAGTTTTTTGTCCATTTTACAACTCTTATTTTAGAAACTGAAAAATTATTTAAAATATCTAGATAATCTATGTATTTCTATCATCTGGGACAAGAAATCTTCAATTCCTACTTTTCTTCTCTGAAGATTGAGAATGAGAATAACATTACTACCTATATCTCACAACAGAAAACAGGATAGAATATGGGAACATACTAAGATATTAGAGTTTTTAAATAATTATATAAATACAACACATAACAATATCAGAATGTGGGCTTTTGATTATGAGAAATAATCAGTGATGGTCTTGACATTAATTTTTATTATAAATATGTTAATGAAAGATGGAGAGATAGCTCAGAAATTAAATGTGCTTGTGCTTTTCCAAAAAATGTGAGAGATCTGTTCCAAGCCCACATATTGGAATATTCATACCACAAGTGACCCTAGACCCAGGGAATCCAACACTCTCTCCTGGGCACCATGGGCACCAATATACACATGGCACACACTCACAGAGAGACACAGATGTACACACAAATAAAAATAAATTAAATCCTATTGTTAAATATAGAGAGAGACTGAAAGCATAATGAAACCCACCATGATGTAGCACCTTGGTTGGGTGCCCTGGGTACTTATCATGCTACCCTCTTCAAACTCAATTTCCTCATCTCTCCTGGAGTATCAGTGACAAGTGTCTCACAGGACTCCTTGATGAGGAAATGGGGATAAAGTAACTCCATCCCCAGCACTCACACCAGGAGTGAGCTGTTTTAGTTTCATAACCAACAGCTGGAACACCCTAAAGTCTTCTCATGCTACAGGACCCAGGATTCCTCAAGGTAACTCTGGACTCACGTGGCACTTTCATTGTATGGTGTCTGATCAACCCATCGCCACTGTCGGTGACCTGGATCCGAAAGGCCAATATAATAAGCAGCATTAGGATCCAGGATCTTGGTGATGAAATCCTAAGAGGAAATAAAGATACAGCATTCAGCCTGGATGGAGTGATTCTTTTTCTGTTATAGAATTTTTATAAGATCTTTTGAAAACTATTTTAACTATACAAAATTATAGGACCAATATGATGCACCTATGGAAATACATAATAACCAAATCTCAGTTCATCTCTATAGGCCCTTAAATAGTTTTCAAATTTTAGATTAATGCATATTAATTATACATTTTAGAGGTACACTGTGATATTTTGACTGACTTATTTCTGGTCACAATGAGATGAGAAGACAAAGAAAGGATCAAGGAATAGAAGAGCCACCCCACCCCAGGAGTGCCATCTTCTCTGGCTGACCAGGACACAAAGTCATCACTCAGAGGCCTGATTTCCATGACATTGGAAACAATCTCTGTCCATGATCATAATGAATTCTCATCTCAGACTCACTCCCCTCTTTTCTTTCCCAACACCATTCCTAAAAGTTGTGCATGAGAGAATTTAGCAGATGTAAGCCTTCTCCATTCACAACCTCAGATATTCATTTCTGATGGTTGGCTATGACTCTCCTGATTTGATCCCCTTTCCCTAGTCAGCTCTGTGCCCTCCTCTGTTAGGCAGTGGGTACTACAGGAAGCATTAGAGTGCTGAAATCACACACTGCTCTTTCAAACAGAAACATTTCTTCCTTCCCTCCACCCTCAGCATTGCATTTCTGTTGCCATGGTTCCTTGTGGGTTGTTCGGCTTCACTGAAGCAGGGGCAAGGTGTAGAATGCCAAGGCTGAAGCAACCTTTCCAGCTTCCTGATGGAAAGCCTTCTGCCACATCAACAACACCCATGTCAACAAAACTCCCTCCTAGTAAAAAGAGGCAGACAGAAGGCCAGGCCCAGGCCCCACTCTCTCCCAGGATGCACCTGCTCTTCCTGGCTGTGGATCACCATCAGATGAGCACCCATGCTGGAGCACTTCTCCTCACTCTCTCTCCAAGATGCTAAGTCACTCACAGTGAAGTAGCAGTGGGAACTAAATGGCTTCCAATCCTTTGGGCAACAGCTCCAGACTTTGTCTTTGGAGGAAGAAGGAAATGGAAGTGCAATGTCATAAAGTCACTTTAAAATCTGCTTGATGTGTAGACCACATGGAAGCTGGGACTCTCCACTTCTCCAGATAGGACATGAACCCCTCCCAATCAGATGCCAATCAACCCCGGTCTACCTCTATCAACATCAACATCAACATCAAGGCCCCTTTGTCCTACTGCGGTGCTGTCAGGAAAACAGAGTGTAAGGAAACTCGGACCCTGAGGACATTATGCCATACAGACTGTGTTGATGAGACTGTATGATGAGAATAGAACTCATCATACCAAGAACCAGAAAGTTCTCATATTGCATAAATATATACATATTGATACATGAAAGCAATAGATGCCATTAACCAATGCATCAAAATTTCAGAGTTAGCAGACAGATATTTTTAATTTGTGATGATAAAAGTGGTAGTCAATATATTACAACAAGCAAGATAACAAAAGTATAGGTTTATCTAAAAACTTGAAAATACCCATGATAGATGTTTCAAGAAGAAAATAAAAGCATTCTGGAAACAAGTTTTTAAAATATGTAAATCATCAACAAAGAAAGATGTAAAGAGCTGAATGGAAATTTCATATCTTGAAAAATATATTTTAAGTATTCCAGGGTGTTAATTGCTTCCTGAGGCAACAGAGATATCAGTGAACCCTCAAGAATTGCTGGGGGTGGTGGGTGTCAGTTTGAAATGAAACAGAAAATAAAGTCTCATGTAAAGATCCTAAATGTCTACAGATGAATGCAATGCTCATAGAAATTCCAAGATTCTTCATAAGATAAATAGACAAAACAATCTCAAAAATCATATAGAAAGCACACACACACACACACACACACACACACACACACACACACACACAAGAAAAAAAGACCTGGATAGCCAAAGCAACCCTGAAGGAAAAAGAATGATGTTGGAGGTATCACCAGACCTGACTTCAGGCTACACTGTAGAGCATGGTACCACAACAAAAGTACACACATTGATCAATGAACACAAAAGAGAACCACAGACATGAACACACACACTACAGCCACAGGACTTTTCACTAGAAATACATATCAGAGGAAGACAGGCTCTTCAACAAACTGTGCTGAGAAAACTAGGTACCGATGTGCAGAAGAATGAAGCTAGATCCATAGCTGTTCTGTGTAAAAATTGACTTCAAAATAGACTCTAAAAGGATTAAACACCTTAATGTGAGGCCTGCAACCCTAAAATTGTTAGAAGAAAAAAAGTAAAGACAACATTCAAAATGTAGGCATAGGGAAATACTCCCTGAATAAGACTGCAGGCTTCTTCACAGCAAAAAATACAATGAGTGAAGAGAGAGAGATCTGCTGAGAAATACAGGAATCCCAGACAAGCTGAGAAAGGCAGGAACCCCAGACAAGCTCAAATGGTCTAGGGAAACATGTGTTTTCCAACTGTGTCTCTTGGCAAAGACAATAAACAAACTGCCTATTTAGAGCAGGAAGGTGTATTCCAAAGACATCTCAGTTACAGATGTCAAAGACAGTCAAGAATCTTTGCTTACTCAGGGCCAAATTGATGGATAGCCTTAAGTACTCTTCTCTCTCTTTCCTAAATCTAAGTAATACACATTCACCAGTCTGCACTCCAGCTTAGTTTATGAGAAAAACAAATTCTCTATTCAAATCTTGAGTAAATTACACTTTGTAGATACTGTAACTGAGAATGCAACAAGATCCTCACACACACACATACACACACACACACACACACACACACACACAAACACACACGAAAACACTTGAGGGACTACAGAAATGGCTCAGTGGTTAAGAGTGTGTACTGCTCTCACAGAGGACTGGAGTTCAGTTCCCAGCACCCACAACCTGTGACTCACAACCACATCTAACTCCAGCTCCAGGGATCTGACCCCCTCTTCTGCCTCTGCAGGCAATGCACTCATGTACACCAACCCACACACAAGCACGTGCATATATACTTGTATTAATTAAAAATGAAATCTTAAACACACACCATTGAGCATGACTCCCTGGAGATGCTCACATTCTTGGCATCAGATTTGCTTTATTCTTTTTGGAAGTCTTTTCTGTTTCTAATAAAATTCTACTCAGTCCAGTATTGCCTCTCCCTCCCTGAAACTCTGCTTTATTGACACTAGGGTGCACACATCCCAATCATGCCTGATGAGAGACCTCTAAAAAGAACTCCACAGGCAGCTGGTACTGTGTGGTAGGAAGTCCTGTCCATATAGTGCCCATTGCTGATGGAGCTACCTGAGAATCTTGTTGGAAATGCTGGTTTTAGGCACATTAAGTTTTACCTTTCAAGAGTGGATGCTGTTTTGTACACCCCAACTCAGCGTAATTCAGTTCTTTTGTAATTGCTTTTTCATCAAGAAGCTCAGAATGTTTTTTAAACATAGCTGTAAAACAGAATAAAAAACAATTCATTTTTCTGGTAGTGCTAACATTTGACTCTTTACTTTTACTTTCTTACATTCTTTGTAGAAACAAAACCTATATGTGTCCAATTACCTGAGTCGTTAGAGCCTGCCTGGGAAAGATTCTCCATCACCACAGAGTGTGGAAGCTGTGGTTCTAATACTTGGGAATTAGAATGAGGGAAAATGGAAGGTTCAGGTACCTTAACTATACAAGTTAGTATAGCTAGTTCGTTGGTTTAGCTAGCTAGTTATTTTAGTTTAGTTGGCTGTTGGTTAACTTAGTTGGTTGGTTAGTTAGTTAGTTAGTTCATGGCTAGCCTGGGCTATATAAGACCTTACCACAAAGAGAGATACATTTCCAATCCCTCAAAGCCAGCATTTCCCTGCTCCTAGTGATTTATGACCACAGATATCTTCAGGAAGAAATGGAAGGACAGGACAGAACCGTAACCCTGGGCACTCTTCAAAATTTCATGGAGGACACACTGAAGACTACATCTTAAGTGATAAGTTCTATTAAGTAGGTGTGAACCCCAGGAATAGTGAGGGAGAAATGAACTAATTCAGAGCAGTTCCAGGTTACCTGAGCAGGGAAGTTATAGAAGCCCAACATTGATCAAAAGGACATGGTTTTCATCCTCTTTTTCCTGCATTTCCCTCCCCCAAGCTAGCTCTGACTTCTCAGTGTCCCCACATTATCATGGAGTTCCTAACTTAAATCTAACTCACCTTTCCTCGAGAAATGGAATTTTCTTTCTTCTCTTCCTCATCTCCCACTTGTTCCTGGAGTCACTAGATTCCGGCTTTCCCTTCTGCTCATTTACCAAACATTCCTGAACTAGATGTCAATGGCTCCTCATGACCACTAATCAGTTATCTTCCTGTGGGACTTCTCACATGACCCTGCCCACTTCTCTTCCTCCTTAACTGGTGGGAGACAGTGGCTCCCTCTGGTTTTGCCTGGTCCTGTTTGCTGCTGTTTCCTGTCTTTCCTACCTGTTTCCTTCTACACCCACCTCTCTTAAAATGGAACTTAGCATTCAGTTCCTTCTGCATCTCTCTTTCTCCTCCAAATTCCTCTTCTTTAGTGATATTCATTGTCCTGGGTTGTTGGGGTGGGGGTGGGGAGTGGAAGTGGTTGTTTTTTTAGTCTATTTTGTTATCTGCTAAAAAGATCTTCTAAAATGTATTCCTCTATCTTAAACATGTTAATATACATCCAACTAAACTGTGCAACTGAGATTTTGGCGAATAAAATCCAAATTTAAATCATCATATTCCAACTCAACCTGCTGCTCATCTTCTTCCTCTTCAAATAACTTCATGACTGCTGACTTTATGAAATAGAATATTAAACTTGTACCTCACTCCTCTGTTTCCCCTATTTTCAGTTATCAATATTGACCAAAATGTCACCTCCTTTTGGTCCAACTTCTCTCCTGTCCTGTACATCACTAGCATGATCTTTTGATCAAGCCCTTAGTGCTGCTCAAACAGATTCTGAATTAGTGTCCTAATTTCTCCTTCCCTTCGTTTTCACACTCTGTAAGAGCACACTTCTCTAAGTCAGTTTTAATTTTATCATGTCCTGCTTCAGATTTTTCAAGGTATCTCCATAACAGTTGCACATTGAAAAACTGGACACACTTCTCACCTTCCCTGTATGAATACCCACTTGGACTATGCCTTTGCAGTTCCCTACAAAGAAGCTGGTCAAATCTACGTCACCTCTTCTGAGCTGCCTTTAAGAGTTCTTTGGCCACTAAAACACACAAAGGCAAATGGGTGTGCGCTCCATGCTGGGCTTGGCTTACTGCCTCCATCCATCCTGGAACTCTGAAGTTGCCATAGGAAGCTGGGTTGTCTGTTACTGATGTATGACTCCATGAGAATGAGTAAGTTCACCTAGGACCATGGGAATCTCCAAGAGAGATCAGCCTCGCCAGGGCCACCAAGCAAGAATTAAATAAATATTTCAATTAACCTACTAAATTTCAAGTTGGTTAGTGGTTGAGCAATAGCTACTGAATAAAATAACATTAAGAGGGGATGCATATGTAAGATGGTATGCACTATTTTGTGATCTGAGTGCAGTTTTGTCTGCCCCTACAGTTTGATGCTTAGTTCTCCATTGTTGGAGCCCATGCAGATTTCCTAGGGCTTTACCCAGCAGGTCTGCATAAAGAGGATGATTGGATCTCGGAACTGAGTACCAGGCGTCGGAGATGGTCTGCCCCTGGCCATGCTGGAGGTCGGTCTTTTGCTCCATCCCTTCGTAATACTTTGACATAGACAGTCAGGGCGTGATGGATTAGGATCCAGGCCCTCTCAAGTCTATCCTGTATTTTCTATCTTTTTCTCTCCCCTCTATCCTTCTATCTAATATTTCCTGCTGCTTCTACTCAAGAGTACTCTGGGGAAATGTGGGGTGTGATGACCCCCACAGATGGCACCAGTGAACAGAAACTAAGACATAAAGAAAAAAATATAAAAATATTTTCTGTCCCCTCTATACTTCTGTCTAATATTCCCTGCTGCTTCTACTCCAGAGCACTTGGGGAAAGTAGAAGTTTAGGGGCTGCCAGTAAGCAGTTGGTCTGATCCAGTTTTGTAGTGAAAAAAAAATTAAATGAGGCGGGGGTTTTATCTTCAGAAGAAAAAGAAAAAAGGGACTGGAAGGAGTCCGAATATAAGGCTGCAGCATAGAATCTTCTGTATCAAGATTTCTCTCCTTCTGTCTCTCTCTTAATTTACCTATGAAAAATAAGGAAAGTAGGAAATAGAAATATAGTGTAGGAGCCAGAGGTGAGTGATTCTGTTCACACCCAGGGAGGCCTGCCCCTAGGACCCATCCCTGGGCCCCAGCTATTTCCCGAGAACACCCACCCAAATCCACCCCAGTGGCCAGCCAACTGGCAGAGCTCCTGCAGAAAGGTTCCCCTTCTCCAAGACCCCCCAGCGGACCCTGCAATCTACACACCCTGCCCCCATAACCATCCGCCCCAGACACCCGCCACTTCCTGAGGCTTGGAAACAAACCCCCAGCTCTCAGGCGGACCAGAGAGAGAGCTCTTGTTGGACAAAGAGCTGTCTTTGGACCAAGAGTAACCTCAGCAAACAGGGAATCTGCCAACCCTCCTTAGACCAAGAGTGGCTTTCTGAGAAGTAGAATCTGCCACCTCTTATTGGACCAAGAGAGGCTTCCTGAAACACAGACTCTGTCAGCTCTGACTGAAACAAGAGCCCTGATAAGAACAAATCCGTAAGTCACAGAATCAACTAGCTCGGGTTGGCCCAGGAAAAGCTCCCTGAGACACAGAAGCTGCCTGCTCCAATTAGACCAAGAGCTAAGATTAGACCCAGAAGGGCCCCCTGAGACACAGACACAACAAGCACAGAGTGGACCAACAGCAAATAGCTCAAACACAGGCACCTCTTATACCTATTAGAAGAGGAGATGGGCAGATGTCAAGGCAGAAGTACATACAACAACATAAAGAGCAATACTGCATCACCAGAACCTAGCCCGTCTCCAACAGCAAGACATGAACATCACAAGGTAGAAGAAGCAAAAAAGAAAAGTGACTTTAAGAATAGCATCATGAAGATGCTAGAGGCCTTTCAAGAAAAAATGAAAAATAAAATTGAGGAAAAGATGAACAAAAAAGTGGAGGATATCAATAAAGAAATTGAGAAAAGGTCAAACAAAAAATTGGAAGAAATCTATAAAGAGAGGGAAAAACAAATAAAAAATTGGAAGAAAGCAATAAATCCCTTAAAGAAAACCATGAAAAAGCAATTAAACAGGTGAGGGAAACAGTTCAAGACCTGAAAAGGGAAATACAAACAATGAAGAAGACACAGAGGGAATGCTAGAAATAGAAAACCTGAGTAAATGAACAGAAAACACAGATGCAAGCATAACCAACAGAATACAAGAGATGGAAGAGAGGATCTCTGCTGTAGAGGATACAATAGAGGAAATGGATTCGTCAGTCAAAGAAAATACCAAAGCCAAAAAAGTCATAGCACAAAATGTCCAAGAAATCTGGGACACCATGAAAAGACCAAATCTAAGAATAATAGGGATAGAAGAAGGAGAAGAATACCAACTCAAAAACACAGAAAATATATTCAACAAGATCATAGAAGAAAATTTTCCCAACTTAAAGAAGGAAATACTTATGATAATACAAGAAGCATATAGAACACCATACAGACTAGACCCCAAAAAAAAGTCCCCTTGCTGCATAATAATTAAACAAATAAACCTACAGAATAAAGAAAGAATATTAAGAGCAGCAAAGGAAAAAGGCTGGGTGACTTATAAAGGCAAAACCATCAGAATAACACCCAATTTCTCAATGGAGACTTTGAAAGCCAGAAGGAACTGGACAGATGTAATGCAGACACTAAGACACCATGGATGCCAGCCTAGACTAATATACCCAGCAAAACTTTCAATCATCATAGAGGGAGTGAGCAAGACATTCCAAGACAAAAACAGATTTAAACAATACTTATCCACAAACCAGCCCTACAGAAAGCACTAGAAGAAAAATTCCAACCTAAGAAAGTCAGATACACCCACAAAAACACAGGCAATAGATGACCCCACAGCAGTAAACCCCAAAGAAGAGAAGTACACACACACTACCACCAAAAGATAACAGGAACTAACAATCACTGGTCATTAATATCCCTTAATATCAATGGACTTAATTCACCAATAAAAAGACACAGGCTAACAGACAGGATACGAAAGCAGGACCCATCTTTCTTCTGCATACAAGAAACACACCTCAAATTCAAAGATAGACTCTACCTAAGAATAAAAGGCTGGGGAAAGTCTTTCGAATCAAATGGTCTTAAGAAGCAAACTGGTGTAGCCATCCTAATATCAAGCAAAATAGTCTTCAAACTAAAGTCAATCAAAACAGATCAAGAAGGACATTACATACTCACAACAGGAAAGAGCCACCAAGATGAAGTTTCAATTCTGAACATTTATGCCCCAAACACAAGGGCACACACATATGTAAAAGAAATATTACTAAAGCTTAAATCACATATAAAAGCCCACATATTAATAGTGGGAGACTTCAACACCCCATTCTCACTGCTGGACAGATCTGCCAAATTGAAACTTAACAGAGAAATAAGGGACTTAACTGATGTTATGAATCAAATGGACTTAATTGATATTTACAAAACATTCCATCCTAATAAAAAAGAATATACCTTCTTCTCAGTACCCCATGGAACCTTCTCTAAAATCAACCACATACGTGGCCACAATCAAATCTTGTTGCGGTAACGCCCGCGTTACCGATAACCGTTCACCTTGCCTGAGCGAAGGGCTGCGGATTAAAAAATAGAGACAAAAGACAGCGGGTCATTCGTACGATTGGATGTCGAATGCCGTTTATTGAAAGAGGGAAGAAACCTTAAATACGTACAGGCTTACAGCACAAATGGAGGAACCCCCGGAGGGCAGAAGTTCGCTGTCAATGGTCCACATTCCAGACTCAATGTTCTATATTCTTGCATCTAAGTAGTTAACTGCCCAAAATGCAGGATACACAACAAAGAACTTCCCTTAAGCATTCAGAAGGGTGGATACCGGCAGGGAATCGAATAGGGAGGACACAAGGAATTCCCTTAAGCATTCAGGAGGGTGGATACCGGCAGGGAATCTGAATAGGGAGGACATCTGATCAAGGTCAAGCAAGCAAGGCTGCAGCCACTCCCAGTCGGGGGCCGGGGGCCAGGGCCCATGGCGCCCACAGTTCCCCCCTTATTATTAAATGAGCTTCTGACTTAGGTTGCGTGGGACCAGCAGACCACCTTACCCGTCATAGAGACACTTGCCCAGGCCACACAAGTGCTCTGTCTTAGGTTGGTGGCAGCCCCCCAAGCATTACCCGTCTCTGAATACTCATTATCATACAGACTCAACCATGTGAGCTGTAGAGTGACTGCTGCCAAAGATTTCAAAGTGGCACTGGGCTTGCAATCTGTGCGACACAGAAAAGACCAACAGAAGTCCGAACCCACCCATAGCCAGGAGGCTAAAGGCAATTGAACCATTCCCTTCTTAAACGAGCCTTACTGCAAATTGGAGTCCTTGTAAGGTGGTATCCCATAAGCAAATGGAACTTGAGTTTTAATAATTTTACAACTTACAAAGCCAATTATAATGTATAAAAGTGGAATTAAATTTGTCATGCCCAATAAGAAGAAAGATTAACTAACTGTGGTAGCTACTTTTGCTGCCAGGGTCTCCATTGTGCTAGCTGTAGTAACCAATTATGAAATAGCAATCCCAGAAACAATAGCAGCAGTGGCCACCACTGCTATAACAGCAACAACGGCAACAGCGATGTCAGAGTCTCTTCTGGAGCGTGTGAGCATCATCTGTGTCTAGCTGCCACGGTCCACTGGCATGGACACGGCTCCAGGAACACGAACCACCAAGGCCCATTTTTCTTGATCCCAGCACTACTTAGGCTGGCAGGTCTGCAAGAGAACAACTGAGAAACAAAGAAAACAGAAAACAAAAACAGCAAACAAGGAGCAGAACTAATGGCCTCAATAATGGCCACATTCAGGCTCACAAATTTTGAGGTATCTTCAAAAAGGCTAGATGAATTTCAGGAGGCAAATAAATGTTGCACAGAGCCATTCCTGAAAAGTAGGTACTACACCAGCTTGAGGGGGGTCGCAAAATGCGAAAAAGGCTTAGCTGGTATGCTACTGTTTACAACTGAAGTTCATTGACCTTCAGAGTTATCCTTAATCTCCAAGGTGTGGTACATTCTCAATGTTTTTTGAAAAAAGTTACCATACATTACCTTCTGAGGAATCCAACCACATGGCTACAGTTCCTAGGCTTAGAATAATGTTTGCCAAGGCTGGCCGTATTGGGCTCTCAATCCCCATTGGCATCAGAAGGGGAGAGTTTTTTACGAAGGCCCAATAGGTCTCTGCCATGTTGGGATTCAGCAGCAGCCACAGGACGCACACAGCGTTCAGGAACCCACAGAGGAATTTCATTGTCCTGCGGAAAGACACAAACAGATCCCCGGGCCCA
The DNA here is from genome assembly GCF_004664715.2 of Peromyscus leucopus. Lineage (NCBI taxonomy): Eukaryota > Metazoa > Chordata > Mammalia > Rodentia > Cricetidae > Peromyscus > Peromyscus leucopus. The sequence continues at coordinate 147,651,526 of NC_051065.1, forward strand.
CACCAACACCGGATCGGGTCCCCTCCAAGTGCCAGTAGAAAGATCTTTCCATTGCACCAGAGGATGATTTGCAACAGGAGCCCTCCAGTGCTTATCTGCAGCAGATACTCCAGCAGAATCCACCGATAAAAAATTTAAAATATATAAAACAAGGGAAAGAATAGAATGTGGAGAGGAAAGATGAGCCCCTAACTCCCCCTTTTTTACTTTAGCAATATAAGTTTTTAAGGTACGATGGCAGCGTTCTACTATAGCCTGCCCTTGAGGATTATAAGGAATACCAGTCTTATTAACAATAGAAAAATCTTGGCAGAATTTTGAAAATCCCGTACTACTGTAGGCGGGACCATTATCAGTTTTTATGCATTTTGGCACTCCCATGTAAGCAAAAGCATGAAGACAATGATTCTTTACACAAATACAATAAGGAGAATTAAGATCTATATATTGTACGTGAGCCTGTTCAGGGTCTCTTGCATACGTGGTAGGGCTGCACGTCCTTCAGTTGTTAATTTACAGGGAGATGAAGGGTCAGGGTCGCCCTTTAAGACATCATACAAGGGGCGAAGCTGACCTGTTGGAATTTTTAAAGTGGGCCGAAGCCATTGAATATCTCCCAGAAAGGTTTGGAAATCATTAAGTGTGCGTAGCTGATCCATACGCAGAGTAATCTTTTGTGGGCGTATGCCCGTGCGTAACAATTTATGACCTAAATAATGATAGGGAAAAGATACCTGTACCTTTTCTGGGGCTATCTGTAAATTAGCCAAGCTAAGAACCTCTTGTAAATAAGAAAAGGCATCAAAAACAAGTTTTTTATCTTTAGCAGCCATTAATATATCATCCATATAGTGAATTATATAAACATCTGGAAAAGCTTTTCGAACTGGAGCTAGGGCCAAAGACACATAAATTTGACATATAGTAGGGCTATTGGCCATTCCTTGAGGCAATACCACCCACTGATATCTCTGATAAGGTTCCTTAAGATTTTCTGAAGGAACACTGAAAGCAAAGCGAGGACTGTCCTCGGGATGCAAAGGAATGGTGAAGAAACAATCCCTCAAGTCAACCACAATTAAATGCCAATGCTTAGGAATTGCCACAGGGGCAGGCAAGCCAGGCTGTGTTGCTCCCATGAGAAGCATGGTTTTATTTACAGCTCTAAGATCCTGTAACAGCCTCCATTTTCCTGATTTCTTTTTAATAACAAATATAGGTGAGTTCCAAGGTGAAGTGGAAGGAATGATATGTCCAGCATCTAACTGCTCCTTAACCAATGCATACGCAGCCTCCAATTTTTCCTTAGCAAGGGGCCACTGCTCTACCCATACAGGGTCATCACTCTTCCAAGTGATTTTTATCGGTTGTATGATTGAAGGCTGCTGTGCAGTGACCCCTATGGAAAAGATCCTAATCCTCTAGTATCGCCAGGACCCCTAGTGACACAGTTTTTGTCTGCCACAGGGAGCGGGTCTCCTTGCAACATTTTCCCTAAGCCTTTGCCGGGCAGTAGCCCTGACTCTTTAGCATCTGTTGTACAGGCTGTGTAGTAAGCACCGCTTCCATGCCATCCAACACATCCCGTCCCCACAAGTTCACTGGAATGTCAGGTAGCACAAAGGGTTGAAAAGTTCCTGTATGACCTTCCTCATCCTTCCAATTTAAAAGTAGCTTGCTCTGTAATGGCGTCTGAGCTGTGCCGATACCTTGTAGGTGAGAGGTAGAATTTTTAAGGGGCCAATTGGGATCTCAGGATTCTTGTGAAATTATAGATATATCTAGCACCAGAATCCAATAATCTTTCAATCTCAATCCCATATAATTTTATTTTTAATTTAGGCTGTTTATCATTGATAACTGTTTGTCAAAACACCTTTTTCCCTGTATTTCCAAAGCCTCCAGTTCTATATATCGGCACCATTTTGAATTTAAAATATGAAAGCAATAATAATTGAGCAATTCTATCACCAGCTTTTGTTTCCATGGTCCTTTTACATATGCCAATTATAAAAGCATTAAATACAATCTCTATAGGATTTGAAGAGGTAAACTTTAGGTAATACTCTTGAGTATTTTTATAAAATCTTAAAAAGAGGATCCTTTCTTATAGATTTGAAGTAACACATTAACATAAATAGCCAATTATTAACAATGTGGACCAAACAATTTACCTGTATTTTATTTACTGTAAAAATAATTTTGTAACCTCTTTATCAGTAAGAGATTATCATTTATGGGTTTATCTTAGCAACATTATTTAATAAGCTAATAACCCAATCCATTTCAGGTGTTATATTTTTATAGAATTAAACCAAGAATTTCTAGAAAGCAACTTAAATCACAGAGCCAAATTTTCAGTAATGGTCAACAGACAAGAGCACATCTAATATATAGTTCAAAATTATGAATCCTGTTCCTTTAGTTTATCTATCATGAAAATCCAAACATTCATCCATCCAAACTTTTATTAAGACAATCAAAAGAACAGAACATCCTTTATTCAAACAGCATTGACTTAGCATTCAATGTCCTGACCGAGACCATTTTTTACCAGAAGTTAGGCCCGGTTTAAACTTTTAGTGCTAGTCCCTTCCCAGCCCCAGCTCGCTGGCTCTGCCAGTGCTCAGGCTCTATTGCCAGCACCTGTCTGGGCCGCACTCCATCACGGCTCTGCCTCCCACCGGGTGTATACCTGTCCGCCGCTGCTTTGGGCTATCTCCTGTACGCCTCTGTCCGCCACAGCCGCTGGGCGCGCCCCGCACACACAAATTCACGTTTAAACTTCCTACTCCCATGAAGGGACTACCTAATAACGAGTTATTCCCACCATAAGGGAAAACAGAAAAACATTTCCCACGAAGGGATCCTAAATATTGAATTATTCCCACTCTGAGGGAAAAATAAAAAACATTTGAACCAAAATTAAGCAAACAGACAGTAAAACTTTAAGCTCTGGGCTCGCTTGCTGTTCAGCCAGCAGCAATGAGGCCTACCTGCCGATTCTTTGTAATTCAGATGCTGCCGCTCTGCACTGGCGGGAAGAAAGAGCTCAAGAGTTTTCAGCTATCCTGAAAACTCTACAACTGGAAAAAGTCTTTACATTCTCCATTACCACTGGGAAGAGGCTTCTCTCTTTCCTTCATCCTTCCTCTACAAGGCCCAAATCTTTAGGCCTAGTTTCAAAAATTTTTTCCCCTTTTTACCGGGAAAATTCTTTTTTCTTGATTAAAATTTTTCTCCCATTTTTAACGGGAAATTTCCTTTCCTTCCCTCTTCTTTATTGGGAAGATTTCCTTTTTCATTTAAAATCTTTAGCTGTCTTGCCCTTACTTAACTTTGGTGCCTTCCTGCTTCAACAGTCCAATTAACTGACTGTGAGCTACCTGCACCCATTTCAATCCACTCTCACCTGTAAAATGCCGGCCGGCCTTCCAAGAGTGTCCGTCAGCTGGTCCTTCTTTCTCAGAATCTCGGTAGGAACCTCCATTTGTTGCGGTAACGCCCGCGTTACCGATAACCGTTCACCTTGCCTGAGCGAAGGGCTGCGGATTAAAAAATAGAGACAAAAGACAGCGGGTCATTCGTACGATTGGATGTCGAATGCCGTTTATTGAAAGAGGGAAGAAACCTTAAATACGTACAGGCTTACAGCACAAATGGAGGAACCCCCGGAGGGCAGAAGTTCGCTGTCAATGGTCCACATTCCAGACTCAATGTTCTATATTCTTGCATCTAAGTAGTTAACTGCCCAAAATGCAGGATACACAACAAGGAACTTCCCTTAAGCATTCAGAAGGGTGGATACCGGCAGGGAATCCGAATAGGGAGGACACAAGGAAATTCCCTTAAGCATTCAGAAGGGTGGATACCGGTAGGGAATCCGAATAGGGAGGACATCTGATCAAGGTCAAGCAAGCAAGGCTGCAGCCACTCCCAGTCGGGGGCCGGGGGCCAGGGCCCATGGCGCCCACAAAATCTCAACAGATACAAAAAAAAAATTGGAATAACCTCCTATGTTCTATCAGACTACCATGGTTTAAAGTTAGATTTCAACAACAACAAAAACTACAGAAAGCCTACAATCTCATGGAAACTGAGTAATACTCACCTGAATCACCAGTGGGTCAAGGAAGAAATAAAGAAAGAAATTAAAGACTTCCTAGAGATCAATGAAAATGAATATACCACATATCCAAACTTATGGGACGCTATGAAAGCAGTGCTAAGAGGAAAATGCCCACATAAAGAAGTTGGAGAAATCTCACACTAGTGACTTAACAGCACAACTGAAAGCTCTAGAACAAGAAGCAGAAAAGTCACCCGGGAGGAATAGATGCCAGGAAATAATCAAATTGAGAGAGGAAATCAATAAAATAAAAACAAAGAGAACAATACAACGAATCAATGAAACAAAGAGTTGGTTCTTTGAGAAAGTCAACAAGATGGACAAGCCCTTATCCAAACTAACCAAAAGGCAGAGAGAGAGCATCCAAATTAGCAAAATCAGAAATGAAAAGGGAGACATAACAACTAACATTGAGGAAATCCAGAGAATCATCAGGTCATACTTCAAAAGCCCCTACTCCATGAAACTGAAAAATCAAAAGAAATGGATAATTTCCTGGGTAGGTACCACATACCTAAGTTAAAATCAAGACCAGATAAACTATTATAATAGACCAATAACCCCTAAGGAAATAGAAACAGTCATTAAAAGTCTCCCAACCTAAAAAAAGCCAGGACCAGATGGTTTCAACACAGAATTCTACCAGACCTTCAAAGAAGAGATAATACCAATCAATACTCTTCAAATTGTTCCACACAATAGAAACAGAAGGAATGTTACCAAATTCCTTCTATGAGGCTACAATTACCCTGATTCCCAAGCCAAACAAAGATGCAACAAAGAAAGAGAACTACAAACCAATCTCCCTCATGAACATTAATGCAAATATACTCAATAAAACACTGGCAAACACAGAACCTGGAAACAACCTAGATGCCTGTCAACGGAAGAATGGATGAAAAAAATGTGGTACATATACACAATGGAGTACTACTCAGCAGAGAAAAACAACGAAAGCATGAAATTTGCAGGCAAATGGATGGAACTAGAAAAAACCATACTGAGTGAGGTAACCCAATCCCAGAAAGACAGTCATGGTATGTACTCACTCATAAGTGGATTGTAGATATAAAATAAAGAACAATCAGACCACAACCCATAGAAACATGGAGGCTATATATATAGCATGGAGGTCCCTGGGACGACTGTGGCTTATAATAAAATTTGGTTTTACTCAATTATTGAAAAAAAATAGCCAAATGAATGGAAACACATGAACTATGAACCAAAGGCTGAGGGGCCCCCAGCTGGATCAGGCCCTCTGAATGGGTGTGACAGTTGATTGGCTTGATCAGTTTGGGAGGCAATTAGGCAGTGGGACCGAGTCCTGTGCTCATTGCATGAGTTGGCTGTTTGAAACCTGGAGCTTATGCAGGGACACTTGGCTCAGTCTGGGAGGAAGGGACTGGACCTGCCTGGACTGAGTCTACCAGGTTGATCGCAGTCCTCGGGGGAGGCTTTGCCCTGGAGGAGGTTGGAATGGGGGGTGAGCTGGGGTAAGGGGAGGGTGTGGGAGGGGGGAGAATAGGGGAACCCGTGGCTGATATGTAGAACTGAATGGTATTGTAAAATAAAATAAATAATTTTTTTTAAAAAATGCACATTTAAAAGCACAAAAAAAAATACTGGCAAACAGACTCCAAGAACATATCAAAATAATTTGTCTGGGGCTGGAGAGATGGCTCAGAGGTTAAGAGCATTGGCTGCTCTTCCAGAGGTCCTGAGTTCAATTCCCAGCAACTACATGGTGGTTCACAACCATCTGTAATGAGATCTGGTGTCCTCTTCTAGCCTGTAGGCAGACATACAGGCACAACACTGTATACATAATAAATAAATCTTTAAAAAAAATTATCCACCATGATCAAGTAGGCTTCATCCCAGGGATGCAAGGGTGGTTCAACATATGAAATTCTGTCAATGTAATACACCATATAAACAAACTGAAAGAAAAAACAACATGATTATCTCACTAGAGGCTGAAAAGGCATTTGACAAAATCCAACACCCCTTCATGATAAAGGTCTTGGAGAGATCAGGAATACAGGGAACATACCTAAAAATAATAAAGGCAATTTACAGCAAGCCAACAGCCAACATCAAATTAAATGGAGAGAAACTCAAAGCAATTCCACTAAAATCAGGAACGAGGCAAGGCTGTCCACTCTCCGCATACTTATTCAATATAATACTTGAAGTTCTAGCCAGAGTAATAAGACAACATAAGGAGATTAAGGGGATACAAATTGGAAAGGAAGAAGTCAAGCTTTCCCAATTTGCAGATGACATGATAGTATACTTGAGTGACCCCAAAGATTCAACCAAGGAACTGATACAGCTTATAAACACCTTCAGCCATGTAGGAGGATGCAAGATTAACTCAAAAAAATCTGTAGCCCTCCTATATACAATTGACAAATGAGCTGAGAAGGAAATCAGAGATACATCACCCTTTACAATAGCCACAAAGGATATAAAATACCTTGGGGTAACTCTAACTAAGCAATCGAAGGACCTGTATAACAAGAACTTTAAGTCCCTGAAAAAAGAAATTGAAGAAGATGTCATAAAATGGAAAGATCTCCCATGCTCATGGATAGGCAGGACCAACATAGTAAAAATAGCAATCTTGACAAAAGCAGTCTACAGATTCAATGCAATCCCCATCAAAATTCCAACACAATTCTTCACAGACCTAGAAAGAAAAATACTCAAATTCATATGGAAAAACAAAAAACCTAGGATAGCCAAAAGAATCCTGTACAAAAACAACCACTGGAGGCATCATGATCCCTGACTTCAAGCTCTACTATAGAGATACAGTAATAAAAACAGCTTGGTACTGGCATAAAAACTGACATGTGGACCAATGGAACCACATTGAAGACACTGACATTAATCTGCACACGTATGAACATATGATTTTCGACAAAGGAGCCAAAACTGTACAATGGAAAAAAGAAAGAATCTTCAACAAATGGTGCTGGCATAACTGGATGGCAACATGTAGAAGATTGCAAATAGATCCATATCTGTCACTGTGCACAAAACTTAAGTCCAAGTGGATCAAAGACCTCAACATAAATCCAGTTACTCTGAACCTGATAGGAGAGAAAGTGGGAAGTAGTCTTGAATGCATTGGCACCGGAGATCACTTCCTAAATATAACACCAGTAGCACAGACACTGAGAGCAACAATTAATAAATGGAACCTCTTGAAACTGAGAAGCTTTTGTAGGGCAAAGGACATGGTCAACAAGACAAAATGACAGCCTACAGAATGGGAAAAGGTCTTCACCAACCCCACATCTGACACAGGGCTGATATCCAGAATATATAAAGAACTCAAGAAATTAGACATCAAAATATCCAACAGTCCAATTTTTTTTAAAAAAAAAAAAATGGGCTATAGACCTAAACAGAGAATTCTCAACAGATGAAGCTCAAATGGCTGAAAGACATTTAAGGAATTGCTCAACATCCTTAATCTTCAGGGAAATGCAAATCAAAATGGCCTGAGATACCATCTTGCACCTGTCAGAATGGCTAAGATCAAAAACACTGAAGACAGCTTATGTTGGAGAGGATGTGGAGCAAGGGGAACATTCCTCCACTGTTGGTGGGGATGCAAACTTTTACAGCCACTTTGCAAATCAATATGTTGCTTTCTTAGAAAATTGGCAATCAACCTCTCTCAGGACCCAGCTATACCACTCTTGGGCATATACCCAATGAATGCTCAATCATACCACAAGGACACATGCTCACCTATGTTCATAGCATCATTATTTGTAATAGCCAGAACCTGGAAACAACCTATATGCCCTTCAACTGAAGAATGGATAAAGAAAATGTGGGACATATACACAATGGATTGCTACTCATCAGAGAAAAACAATGACATCATGAGGTTTGCAGGAAAATGGATAGAACTAGAAAAAAATCATCCTGAGTGAGGTAACACAGACTCAGAAAGACAAACATGGTATGTACTCACTCATAAGTGGATACTAGGTGTAAAGCAAAGGATAACCAGATTGCAACTCACAACTCCAGGGAGGCTACCTAGTAAAGAGGACCCTAAGAAAGACACAGGGATTGTCCAATGACAGAGAAATAAATGAGATCTACATTAGCAAACTAGACTTGGGGGCAGGGTAATGGAGGGCAAGGGTCGGGGGAAAGAGAGTTTAGGGGAGCAGGAGGTCCCAGCTGGATCAGGAACAGAGTAAGAGAACAAGGAGAGAGATACCATAATAAATGAAGACTCCATGGAAATATAAAGAAGCAGAGTGCTAGACAGGTCCCCAGAAATCCACAAAGATACTTCCACTGTAGTCTACTGGCAATGGTTGAGAGAAAGCCTGAGCTGACCTACTCTGGTGATTGGATGGCTGAACACCCTAACTGTCATGATAGAACTCTCATCAAATGACTGATGGAAGCAGAGGCAAACATCCATGGCCAAGCCCCTGGTGGAGCTCCAGGAGTCCAATTGGCGAGAGAGAGAGGAGGGATTATATGAACAAGAGATATTGAGACCATGATTGGAAAAAGCACAGGGACAAATAGCCAAACTAGTGGAAACACAGGAACTGTGAACCAATAGCTGAGGAGCCCCCATGGAACTGGATCAGGCCCTCTGAATAACTGAGATAGTTGATTAGCTTGAACTATTCAGGAGGCCCCCAGGCAGTGAGACCGGGACCTGTCCTTGGTGCAAACACTGGCTTTTTGGAACCTAGGGCCTATGCTGAGACACTTTGCTCAGCCTTGGTGTAGGAAGGAGGGGACTGGATCTGCCTCAGCTGACTCTACCAGGCTGTGCTGAATCCCCAGGGGAGACCTTGCCTTGGAGGAGGTGGGAATGGGGGGTGGATTAGAGGGAAGGCTGAGGGGTGGCAGGAGGGAAGACAGGGGAATCCGTGGCTGATATGCAAAATTATTTTAATTATAAAATGAAAATATAAAAAAAGAAAAAGAAATATAGTGTAGGAAAAACTTAAAAGAGTAAGGTGGAGTAGGAATGAAGGAAAATAGCATAAAGAAAATGTAGAGACAGAAACTAGGTGTTTAATTTTCTAACTATGGCTATTAATGAAAAATCCTAGAAAATAATCAGAGGAAATATCTATCAAAGAAGAGCTTAATGCGGGGTTGGGAGTGGGGGAGATTCCTGTGGGAAGCTTTTGATCCCAAGCGGCAGGAGAACGTAATTTTCGCCTGCAGAGCATTTCCCATGCAATTTTTTAAAGCAGTGCTTCACTTGACTATACTCTAAACATCTTGAGACTGGGAGCTGCAGCTATTTCTGGACTCTCTGACATGCTGCCCAGTATATAGTAAATAGATATTACTAATTATTGCATGAATAAATAAAATATCTACATAAAAATAGAGTGTGTGTTTTTTAATTTTTAATAAATTTGAAGACCAGTCTACAAAGAATTCCACTATTTTCTAAATTAGCTTTCAGGTCTCACACAATCTAGAAGAAAAAATAAATGATTAGAAGGAACTCCAGTGGAGCACTGTCCCTGGAATAGCTCTATCTATATCTTCTCATCCCTCTACTCATTCCAAAATATAGATGTCTTTGCATCCAAATATGCTGATGAGGAAATACAGGTTTGTCCTCGTTACTGGATCCTAAAAGAGATGCCCCAGTATTTCACTCTGTGACACCAATGAACACACACATGCTTCTCTAGTGAGAATGAATGACTTTGACAGAAGAGTTATTCTAAAATAGAGGGAATTTCCCAATGTCATCCATCTCCCTGGGGTATGGTAATATTTTATTTGTACTGAAATGTGATTTTATTTGTATGTTAATAAATAAAGTTGCCTGGGGGTCAGGGCTAATAGCAAGCCATAGCAGAAGCTGGGTGGTGGTGGTGTGCGCCTTTAATCCCAGCACTTCGGAGGCAGAGCTAGGCGGATCTCTGTGTGGTCAAGGATACAGTCAGCATGGAGACACACACCTTTAATCTCAATACCAACCATAGAAGACCTGGAGGTCTGTGTAGATGGGCAGTCACTAGGAGGTCATGTGGTTGGGTTTACAGCCAATGAGAAGGCAGAACAGAAAGTCTATATAAAGACAGACACAGGAAGTAGCGCTCTTGCTGAGGAAGACAGCAGCAGCAGTGAAGGGTAAGGTTTTTAGCTCTTAGCTATTGCTCTGACCTCTTGGGCTTTCATCTCTGCATTGACTCTATGTTTCTTATTTAACAAGATGATTACATCTACACTGGGGAGTATCTGCCTCAGGTTTCTGGGTCACTGTCTGTCTGATGAGTCCCTTTCCTTCTCTTGTTCGCTTCTCCCAGGGGCATACTTACTAATCAGAGCAATGGAGAATACGATTTTCAACAGCAATAAAAATATTATGATTGAGGTGAGGAGGACCTTGGAGAATCTGTGAAAAATTTCATGACTCATGGTCTTCTTTTGAGGAGCTGAAAGACAAACCAAATTCATGTCTTCAACTCTGTTCCTATTTCTTCTTCTTTCTCCTATTCTCCTCTTTTTGTTAATGATAAACACTAGTAACATGATATTCAAAATAGAAAAATGTGAATAGGAAATATCAGGTTAATTATAGAAACCTTACAATATGTACAAAATCACTCATTCTTGACACTGAAAATGATTGTTGTCAGTATTTTGGTATGTATCTTTCCAACAAATTTAAAGCTTTTACATATAAATATATATAACATGTCACCAAATAGAGATGGGAAATCATTATAGCATGGTTTAACTTTGAAACAATTTTTATACATTTATATGTAGAAAAGATACAATAACATGGGTGATAGTATTCTCTCTAGATGGTAAAAGACAACACCTTCTCTTCTCCATTGTACAATCCCACAACTTTTCACATCTGTCTACAGGCAACACACTTAGTTGAGACTCCAGTGACCAAGAGGCATGGCCAGCAACTAAGACCATCTTTGTCTTTTACATCATCACTCACTAGGAGCAGCAGAAAATGTTTTCTTACCTGGAGGAGAGTCTGCATCCATGTCTGAGGAGTCAAGTTTATTCATGAGGACCTTGTTAATATAAATGCTTTCTGAAAATCTTCCCTGCCCTCAGAAGATGTGTGCCGTCCCTTCTTTAAAACAGGTCCTGAACAAGAAAAAATTATCTCAATACCAGCTAGGGATGAGAGGCAGTAACAGACAGCTGCCCTGAGCGTACACCATGAGGTCCAGTTCCCTGACCTACAAAGGGTTCATTGCAGGTAGAGAATGCACCCAGGATCTTTATACAATCATAGAAACACCAAGAATTCAATGAGGGAGAGAAGAAAACAGGAAGGAATGAAAAAGAGGAACCAGGCCGTTAGAGAAGTCAAACTCCTCACAGAGTTGAGATTCTGACACTCGGTCTGAGCTGACCTCTACAATAAAGCCTCCATTTCCCATCTTGTGCTGTGATTCCTACTCCTGCCTGGTCCCTGTAGAGCTGCCTCCTGACCTCCGTGAGGCTTTAAGACAACTCTCAAGTCGCCCCATTCACAGAAGAGTTCTTCAACCCAAAGGCACCTAGTATACACCCTAGACTGTCCCACCTCATGGGGACAGTGTCTTCACCCTGCTCAGTCTGTAGCACCCACGAAAGGTCTATCTGAGGCATGGATACTCCCCTTAACTGCCTGCGCTCTGACACCCAGTTCTTTCACACCCCAGCAAGGACTTCCTCGTTCTCTTGAAAGTTACAGAGTTCCCACCTTGTGCTTTCCACTCCCACACTCTGTACCTTGCATAGTTCCTGAAAACCACTCCTGGTTTACCCTCTGTGAGGAACTTCCCCTCAGTCTGCTGAGTCTCCTGACCCCAACCTGACTTTCAGCTAACACTGCACTGGGGCACAACCTCACCTCCTCAAGGGCTGAGATGTCACACCAGGCTGGCCTTGAGGACCCTCTGCTCACTCACTCATTCAGGGTTCTGACTTCCCACAAGAAGGGGCCTCAAGCATGGATGCCTTGTCCCCCTGCTTGAGCTCAAAGGCTCTACCTGCCCACTCTCAGACATATTCCTACTTAACCCCTTTATAACACTACATTCTATTGCTCCTCCTTTGAAAGCACCTCCTCCTGGCCCCTTAGACATTTCATGACCTCTATGGGTGTTAAAAAAAAAAAAAAACACAGATATCTGAAGATTCAAAGCTATATCCACAACTTAGGAAAAATGTGCAACATTTGTCTTTCTGGGTCTGGATTACCTCATTCAGAATAAATGTTTCCTGCTAAATTCATTTACCTGAAAATTTCACAATTTCGTCTTTCTTAACAACTGATATATTCCATCATGTAAATATACATTTTCATTATTCATTAGTCAGTTGATGGAAATCTAGGCCTTTTTCTTCTCCTGGCTATTGTGAGCAGAGTGTCAATGAACATGGATGAACAGGTTTCTCTAGATCAGGATATGGAGTCCTTTGGGTAAATACCCAAGAGTGCTATAGCTTGATTGTGTGGCAGACACTATTTTTAGCTTTCTGAGGAACTCCACACTGATATTTACAGTCATTATTCCAGTTTGCACTCCTGCTGGCAGTGAATAAGTGTTCCCCTTTCCCACATCCAGCTCAGCATTTGTTGATGCTGGGTTTCGTTGTTGTTGTTTAGTCTTGTTTTGCATTAATCACTCTGAAGGGGGTGAAAAAAAATCTCAAAGAATTTTTAAGTTGTGTGGCTAAGGATTTTTCTTAAGTTGTTTTCTTTCTTTTTTATTGAGTTGTTCAAATCCTTTCCTTTTGGAAGAGTACTTTTCTTTTTCTAAAACTCTTTGTATATTCTAGATAGTAACTCTGTCAGATGTATAGCTGGTAGAGAATTTTTTTCTTATTCCATGGACAGCCTTTGCTCTTCAGAAGTCCCATTTATTAATTATTGGTCTTAATGCCTGAAGTATTGTAGTTCTGTTCCAAAAGTCTTTTCCTATGCCATTGAGTTCAAGCATATCCCCCACTTTGTACCCCATCAGATTCAGGGTCTAAAGTCTTTTGTTAAAGTCCTTGATCCACTTGGAGTTGAGTTTTGTGCAGTATCTGTAATAAAGGATCTAATTTTGTTCTTCTGTATGTAGCTGTCCAGTGTGATCAGCAACATCCGTTAGAGATGCTGTCCTTTCTCGAACCTGCATTGTTGGCCTCTTTGTCAGGACGTATGGGGCTTTTGTAGTCTGTTTTTATGCCAGTATTATACTGTCTTTATTACTGTAGCTCTGTGGTATAACTTTAAATCTTGGACACTGATGTCTCCTGCAGGTTTTTATTTGTTTGTTTGTTTGTTTGTCATTGGTGTTCAAGATTGTTTTGGGTATCCTGGGTCTTTTGATCTCCAGATAAAAGTTAAGATTATTTATTCACTGTCTACATTTTAAGGGATATTCATTGACTTGGGAGATTGCTGTTTGTAGGCTGGTCATTATCACAACATTAACCCTGCTAATCCTCAAGCAGGGAAGATCTTTCTGTCTTCTGGTTTCTTCTATTTATTTCTTTGGTATGTTAAAGTTTTGAAATAGTCTTTAAGTAACAAGTTTTTAAAGGCCAGAACAGTTCAGCCAGGGCTGGCTTGAGTGCATGGGTGATTTAGTCATAAAGGGGGAAGAGGGATGTGGTTATAGCACATCACCATGTGTTTCCACTTCCTTCCTCAGGGAGGAAGAGATGCACAATGAAGGACTGGATCATCTGATGGTGCAGAGAGAGAAAACACTCCCCTCAGCTGCACCAGAGAAGCAGCTTAAGGCTGCCTTTGCTTTTCCTCATCTGTGTGAGCTCTGCCTGTGCTGTCTGCTCTGGCTCACTGGGAACCCTGAACTCCACTGTCTGCTTCCTTCCATCCTTCTGTGCTGTGTTTCTAGATCATGCTCCATATCACCTTGATAAAGCGATGAGGTGATAGAACAAAGTCCAACAGGATAAAATATAAAATCAAAGATGACAAAGTGGTAAGGGAAAATGTTGCTCGGGCAACAGGGGGGTCATGAGTTGGTCCAACTCAAGTGTGCAAATGAACAGAAAACATTTTAGCCTTTCCAGGGAGCTAGATGTAAAACTGAGTCCTCAATGCATGATCCTATGCAGGACTTGGAAACCAGATTTATCCTGCTGTTTGCAGGAGGATTGGTGTAGAAAAGTCAGGCCTATCATAACAGGAGAAAGAACAGTGTGGTGTGTGACCTTGATTGTCCTTCTTTCCCCTTCTCAGAGGCTGGAAAATTGTAGCCATGGTGTGGGAAACTGAAAGCTATCAAGATGATAAGCCTAGGTTGACAGGGCCCGCAGACCCTCTTCATGTTCTAATGTAAGCTCTGAACTCTTTGATGGATTTTCTTTCATAAATACTTTAAAGGAAAAAATACAAATAATATGTGTTAATTTTTAGTTCCTTAATATAAACAGTATGAGCTGGTTTTGCACCTCCCCAAAAGCATCTCTTTTCTCAATTTTCGATAAATATTAAAACTCTTTGCTAAAGAAAAGACAATCATAAGCGGGGCGGTGGTGGCACACGCCTTTAATCCCAGCACTCGGGAGGCAGAGCCAGGTGGATCTCTGTGAGTTCGAGGCCAGCCTGGGCTACCAAGTGAGTTCCAGGAAAGGCACAAAGCTACACAGAGAAACCCTGTCTCGAAAAACCAAAAAAAAAAAAAAAAAAAAAAAAGACAATCATTTTGATCTCAAATAACCTCATTAATCACTATTATTTGCCCTAAGGTTGAATTGGATTCTTACAGCCTAGACATAAAGGCCAACCAGAAACAGACGGGCAGTTACCGATCCACCAGCTCAACATGAATCATCTAAGCTTGTGAAAATGGGTTTAGGTGGCTGAGGAGTACTGGAGCCCTCAGCTGCCTTGGGGAGCAGAAGTAATTCTGCTCTGAAAAAATACTAGCAGGCCATCAAAACTTCAGGCAACAGTTCATAGTTAACACAATGCAACCACAACACCAAGAGATATGAAGTATATATATTAAAAAATCCAGGCAGGGCTATGGTGGCTCACACCTTTAATCTCAGCACTCAGGAGGCAGAGACAGGTGGATCTCTGTGAGTTCCAGGCCAACCTGATCTACTGAGCGAGTTCCAGGAAAGGCTCCAAAGCTACAGAGAAACCTTGTTTTGAAAAAGGCCCCCCCAAAAAAATGCAAAGAAATAGTGAGTCCATGGATCTCAAAATACATGAGGTGGTTTTTCCTCAGATTTACAATTTAAAACAAGTATGTTTAATGTGCCATAAGAAAAAAATCAATATTGAGAATTTCTGTGAAGAATTGGAAATTCTTTAAAAGTAAATGGTTAAAGTTAAGGGTTGAAGAATGCAATGTCTACTATTAAATACTCAGTGGCTGGGTCATGCAACCTTCAGTCATCCTGAGATCCTTGGGACACATCTGCTAAGTGTGGAGAGGCCAGAGCCCACAGGCTTTGCAGACTCTGGGTTCTGAGCAGTGCTTTCCTGTGAGCACAGCAACAGCAGTGGAAAGCACTGGATCCAGACTCCATGCTCAGACCTAAGCCAGTCAGAGGTCCTTGGAGGAAGAGGCTGCACCTTCCTGCACAGGAAGAGCTGTTGGGATGCCAGTACAGACTGCGCAGTCCGCTGCCACCACCCGATCCAGTGAACCCTGAGCTGGGTGCAGAGGGCCAGCAGGGTGAGGGGCAGTGTACACAGTCCCTGAGGCCGCAACAGGTGCAAGTGAGAGCCGGCACACATGGCCACAGGAGCCTGGCCTGGACGGAGGGAAGCGCTTCAGGCATGCAGATGCCTTTGCCCTCCTCTGCTCAGCATCACTGAGGGCACTACACCAGCTGTTCTTAATCTTCCTAATGCTGCCACACTTTAATACAGTTCTTCATCTTGTGGTGACGCCAAACTATAAAATTATATTCGTTGCTAATTCATAACTGTAATTTTGCTACTGTTATGTATAAATGTAAATAGCTGCATTTTCCAGTGGTCTTAGGCGACCCCGGTAAAGGGTCTTTTGAACCTCCCAAGGATTGTGACCCACTTGTTGAGAAATCATGTGCTACATAGACCAGAAGATCTGAGTTCTGCTGGGGAGGAGGGTGACCACGCCCTTCTCCACCGGGTTCACTATTCTCCGTGCTCCCACCCAGCAGTGCTCATCCAGGACAGAGGCTCTGATGTCCTGGCAGCCACATACTACATGTTCACATAGTGCCCTTCCTGCGGTGCCTGGGGAGCTGGAAATGGAGCCCCAGTGGCTGGTGCAGATACTGCAGTCTCCCCTCCTCCCCACTGTGAGGACCTTAGGTACAAAGAACCCAGCCCAGTGCCCAGCACCTTCCTATCTCACTATGCATGCTGCACATCTCCTCTGTGGTCTGAGCAGCTCTTGCTGCTGGGTGCCTTTTCAGGCATCAAGTCCAGCTGAGGCTATGCAAAACACAGAAAGCCAAGTTTCAGTATCTGACCCCAGACACTCACAGGGATGCTTGGAAATACTGGCTATTCTGCAAAATGGGCAAATGAGTTGCACAGGAAGGCCCTACACTGAAGCCTCTCCAATGCACAGCAGTTCAACTATTTGAACACCGGTGCACAAGTAATAACAGTCGTCTGAGCAAACATTTCTTAGAACTCCAGTAACAGAAAAGGAAAGCCTGGCCCAGCCCCTCCCACAGATTTTTTCCAGAGAAGTAGGTCTAGGAGCTAAGACACTAAACAGTGCCACTGTCCTAGCCTTCCCTTAGAGGCTTGTCCTTTCCCCTGGGTTTAATCTAGCAAGTGTCAGGGCTAAAACAGGACATCATCTGCAGTTAAACACAAGCTCCGAATATTTCAGCCAGGTGTAGCAGCACACACACACACACACACACACACACACACACACACACACACACACCAGAAACAGCTAAGTGGGGAAGCATAGGCTCCATGTGACAGGAGACTGGGCTCCTGGGATGGGCTCAGGTGATCAGAATCCTGGCTCCTGGCCCTTTGCCTCCAAGAACACAAACAGCTCCTCTCTGGTCCATAGAGAAACTTCCCTGCCCTGGAATTGTGGGAATTGTCTGGGTAGGGCTGGATTAAATCAGTTCCCTGTTGCTCCAGTGTGGTTTAAATCACAAACCACAGGCACCTCTGCTGACACCTCTGCTCCACTTCTGAACCAAAAGTGACACTTGTTTCCCATTATTTGCTGAGCACATGGTCCCAGCATTCAAGACCAGAGCAGGACAATCATGATATTAAGGGGTGTTTGGTACATTAGAAATTGTTCAACTTAGTAGAAATAGAAGATGATTGGATGTGCTTTGCACAATCTTAGGTTGAAACATATAATACAATTAAAAACTTTTTTCAGTTGAGGAGCTGATGAATTACCCAAGAGCTGGAGCTAAAAGGAACAGCTGATTCAATGTTTCTTACAGGACTATTCATTGACCTGGGCTCACCTGGGTAGTTTTTAGTTTAATATCACCCTGAAAACACAGACCTTATTTAAATTTGTGACCTCTCTGTGTATTTAAAAGTGCTGTGAGGAAAATTAAAGATCACATTATATACAGAGTAGCGTGAAGCCATCCAGCACTGAGTACTAAGGATATGCTGCAGTTCAAGTTCACTCTACTGTGCAGTCAGGAGCTTAGTGAAGTGGACCTTTCTGCCTCCTCCACCCCGTCTCTGTTGTAGAAACAGTAATGGGGAAAGTTCACTCTAAACAAAGTAAAAGTCCCCCAGATGTCAGGCGGTGATGGCGCACACCTTTAAAACCAGCACTTGGGAGACAGATCTCGGAGTTCTAGTCTAGCCTGGTCTACAGAGCAAGTTCTGGGACAACCAGAGCTGCACAGAGAAATCCTGTCTAGGGAACAGACAAAAAAGCAACCCAGAATTATTGTGCACCTTCTTCTCTGGGAAGTGAACTTGCAAATCTGAAACCACATGAAACTGAAACCTGCATAGAAAGAACTTGAGTTTGATTGTGGTCAGGAAATGAGCAGCTAATGAAAAGCACAGCTGCAGGAACTCTGGGGTCACATTGGAATGGCATTTGTAGATAAGATCCCACTTCTGTGTGGAGTCTTCATAAGTAAATCTCACAGGATAAAGTCAAGGGCAATTTCAAGGAGTTGGGTGTTGGGAGAAATAGGATGATGATGGTGAACTGAAAATTCAGATCCAAGAGAAGTTCTGGAGACCAGTGTGCACCGTGGTGACAACAGTCAATAGTATTACAGCGTGATAGGAATTTGTTTAGGAAGACCTTAAGTGTTCTTACTGCACAAACACAAATAAATGGCCACTGCCTTCAGTAATGCATAACTAGCTTGTTAAGTTAGCTAACCTATAATCATTTCCTAGTATATACATACATCAGATCAGCACATCGATATCTTAAGCATACAGAAGTTTATTTGTCAGTTATACATCAACAAAGCCAAAGAGGAAAGACAAACGGCAGATGGGGGCAGAAGCACAGCATCCAATCAATGAGTAAAACCTTAGCATCAGACAGACCTTAGCAGAGAGACACATGTGCTTTCTGTGTGTGCACAAAGGGCTCTCTAACATAGTGGCTGGCAGGGAGAAAATGCTTCTTTTAAGAATGAGAAAATGGATGAATGAGGACAAATGTGAGTCAATGTTCTCATAAATGGAAGAATCTCTGACCCAGCTGTCTAAAATTCTGCAGACATGGAGAATTTACTACAGTCTGGGTGCAGGGTCAAATGCCTTTAATCCAAGCATGCTGAAAGGAAAGGGAGGAGGATCTTTGTGAGTAGGAGACCAGCCTGGACTACATAGTGAGTTATAGGACAGCCAGAACTACACAGTGAGACCCTGATCCCAAGAGAGAGAAAGAGAGACAGAGACAGAGAGACAGAGAGAGACAGAGACAGAGGAAGACAGAGAGAGAGAAAGAGAGAGAGACAGAGACAGAGAAATTACTAAGACCCTGTTTTACTGATACAATTCCAAACACCAATGTTTGATCCCTAAGAGGACCAAATGGGGACCTCTCTAGCTATCTCCATGATTGGATTCCACTCCAACCAGGTCACATGTCCATAGAGAATGTTTAATTCATAAGTATAACTGCATCATCTCACTAACTGACCTATAATAACCATCACAAGAGACGTTACTCCAGCCCCATCCTTTAATATTTGGGTGATAATTTAGCACAACACAAAATCCCTTCTTGCCATTGGGTTCTTCTGAGTGCCAGAGTCTGAAAGAGAAAAAGATGAGAGCAATTCTCACAAAATTACTTTGAAAAGAGATAGAGGCAGTAGGAGTCAGAAAGCGAGGAGTGAACTTTGTGGAAATCAAGGTCATGTGTGCCCAAGTTACCTCTCCTCCACTACACATGCATTTTCTCCTCCACTTGAATCTCTGGCTTTCCCTTGAAAACTGAGCCCACAGTACATTATTGTATTATGTAAAATGCAGGCAAGTATCCCAAAGGCTCAACTCTATTTGATCATTCCTACACCCTTTCTAAGACTTTGTTATCAGATGAAAATATTTCACATCAGTACTATGGGTGAATAGTTTTATCCTTTTCTAAATAACATTTTTATTTTATACAACATGTTTTGATCATAGTCTTTCCTGTCACCACTTCTTCTGGATTTTCTCCAAACTTCCTACCCACCCACTTCATGTTTATTTTCTCTCATTGAAAGAACAAAAACCATGGAGTCCATTTGTGTTTGTCGACTGCTCCTGAGCATGGGGCCTGCCCTGGAGTGTGGTTGATATACCTAGTGACACTCCACTAGGTAAAGCTGGTTTCCCTCTTCCAGAAGCTATCAACTGGGAAGAGCATCTCCTCCGTTACAGGTAAGATTCTGTGCCCATGTCCCCTCCTCCATGCTGGGATTTGGTCTGACTTGAGATTATGCAGGTCTAATGTATGTTGTCACAGTCTCTGTGAGCTCGTGTGTGCATCTGCCCTTCTTAATGGAATGATTTAGAACCTGAAGAACTAACTAAAATATACACACCTCTTATTTATTATACCTTGGGCAAGTCATTTAATTTCTGGTATTCTCAGCTCCCTATCTTAAAATTTGGGACTATAGTACCATGGCAATAAGTTGTTATATCACACAGTTGTACAAGAGATGAGGAATTTCCTGTTGGGATATACCACAAGAGAATAAGAATCCATGGAATCACTTGGGCCACATACAAAAATGCAACATCTTAAAACAAGAAGATAAAAATTGTAGCATTCGAGACAGACCCGGCAGCAGCCGACAGGAACATACAGGCCCAGTGGCAGCAGGCAGAGACATACAGGCCCAGGGTGGCGGCGCCCCGCAGAGGTAGACAGACCCAGCAGAGGACATAAAAGGACACAGGTAGGCCTGTGGCAGCAGCTGGCAGAGGCAGACTGACCCAGCAGAGGCAGGCAGGCCTGGAGTGGAGGCAGCCTGGCACAGCAGGTGACGGCCAAAACACAGTCACAATAAAGACCAGAAATAGAGCTATTACCCACTGAAGAGCTAGTGAAAACAAACTCTTAATCAAAAGCTTATAACAGGAAAAATCCACCAAGATGAAGTCTCGATTCTAAACATTTATGCTCCAAATACAAAAGCACCTACATTCATAAAAGAAACACTTCTAAAATTTAATACGCACATCAAACCCCACACATTAGTAGTGGGAGATTTTAACACACCACTCTCACCAAAAGACAGATCTACCAGACTGAAACTTAACAAAGAAATAAAGGACCTAACAGATGTTATGACTCAAATGGACTTAATAGATATCTACAGAACATTCCATCTTAACACAAAAGAATATACATACTTCTCAGTACCCCATGGAACCTTCTCAAAAATTGACCACATGCTTGGCCACAAAACAAATCTCAATTTGGAATAACCTCCTGTATCTTATCAGACCACTATGCCTTAAAGTTAGACCTCAACAACAACAAAAATTATAGAAAAACCACAAACTCATGGAAACTGAATAATGCCCATCTGAAACATCAATTGGTCAAGGAAGAAATAAAGAAAAAAATTAAAGATTTCCTAGAACTCAATGAAAATGAAAGTACAACATACCCAAACTTATGGGACACTATGAAAGCAGTGCTAAGAGGAAAATTCATAGCTCTAAATGCACACATAAAGAAGAGCAATCCCATACCAATGAATTAACAGCACAACTGAAAGCTCTAGAACAAAAAGAAACAAACTCACCCAGGAGAAATAGAAGCCAGGAAATAATCAAATTGAGGGCTGAAATCAACGAAATAGAAAACAAGAGAACAATACAAAAAAATCAATGAAACAAAGAGTTGGTTCTTTGAAAAAATCAACAAGATAGACAAACCCCTAGCCAAATTAACCAAAAGGCAAAGAGAGAGCATCCAAATTAACAAAATCAAAAATGAAAAGGGAGACATAACAACAGACAATAAGGAAATCCAGAGAATCATCAGATCATACTTCAAAAACCTGTACTCCACAAAAATGGAAAACCAGGAAGAAATGGACAATTTTCTGGATAAATACCACATACCAAAATTAAATCAAGACCAGATAAACCATTTGAATAGACCAATAACCCCTAAAGAAATAGAAACAGTCATCAAAAGTCTCCCAACCAAAAAAAGCCCAGGACCAGATGGTTTCAGTGCAGAATTCTACCAAACTTTCAAAGAAGAACTAATACCAATACTCTTCAAAGTGTCCCACACAATAGAAACAGAAAGAACACTACCAAACTCTTTTTATGAGGCTACAATTACCCTGATACCCAAACCACACAAAGATGCAACAAAGAAAGAGAACTACAGACCAATCTCCCTCATGAACACTGATGCAAAAATACTCAACAAAACATTGGCAAACCGAATCCAAGAATACATCAAAACAATTATCCATCACGACCAATAAGACAAAAAGACAGCCAACAGAATGGGAAAAGATCTTCACCAACCCCACATCTGACAGAGGATTGATCTCCACAGTATATAAAGAACTCAAGAAACTAGACATCAAAATACTGAACAGTCCAATTAAAAAAATGTGCTAAAGAGCTAAACAGAGAATTCACAAAACAAGAACTACGAATGGCTGAAAGACATTTAAAGAAATATTCAACATCCTTAATTATCAGAGAAATGCAAATCCAAATGACTCTGAGATACCACCTTACACCTGTCAGAATGGCTATGATCAAAAACACCAATGACAGTCAATGTTGAAGAGGATGTGGAGCAAAGGAAACACTCCTCCACTGTTGGTGGGAATGTAAACTTGTACAACCACTGTGGAAATCAGTATGGCGGTTTCTCAGAAAATTAGGAATCGAACTACCTCAAGACCCAGCCATCCCACTCTTGGGCATATACCCAAGGAATGCTGATTCATACCATAAAGATACATGCTCAGCTATGTTCATAGCAGCACTATTTGTAATAGGCAGAACATGGAAACAACCTAGATGCCCATCAAAGGAAGAATGAATGAAAAAAAAAAAATGTGGTACATATACACAATGGAGTACTACTCAGCAGAGAAAAACAATAAAAGCATGAAATTTGCAGGCAAATGGATGGAACTAGAAAAAAATTATCCTGAGTGAGGTAACCCAAACCCAGAAAGACAGTACTCACTCATAAGTGGTTTCTAGATATAAAATAAAGAACAATCAGACCACAACCCATAGAACCATGGAGGCTATATATATTGCATGGAGGTCCCTAGGACGACTGTGGCTTATAGTAAATTTGGGTTTTACTCAATTATTGAAAAAAAATAGCCAAATGAATGGAAACACATGAACTATGAACCAAAGGCTGAGGGGCCCCCAGCTGGATCAGGCCCTCTGAATAGGTGAGACAGTTGATTGGCTTGATCAGTTTGGGAGGCAACTAGGCAGTGGGACCAAGTCCTGTGCTCATTGCATGAGTTGGCTGTTTGAAACCTGGAGCTTATGCAGGGACACTTGGCTCAGTCTGGGAGGAGGGGACTGGACCTGCCTGGACTGAGTCTACCAGGTTGATCGCAGTCCTCGGGGGAGGTTTTGCCCTGGAGGAGGTGAGAATGGGGGGGTATCCTGGAGTTAAGGGGAGGGTGTGGGAGGGGGGAGAATAGGGGAACCCGTGGCTGATATGTAGAACTGACTGGTATTGTAAAATAAAATAAAAGGAAAGGAAAAAAATTGTAGCATTCAACCCGACTCAGCATGATTTGCAAATACTATAAAGTGGGAACTCAAAAGGGATGGAAAGACATAGGAAGGAGGGGAGAAGAGGAACCATGCTGTGAGAGAACTCTGTCCTAAGACACTCTGCAGCAAACATAAATTCCTGCACTTCTGTATGCAAACGTGGTTTCAGAAGAACCCTACAACATGAGCAAACACTTAAGACATGACAACTTCCAAATTCTGTCACCACATTCTAGAGGACCATTGGCCCCTCACCATTGTGTGGGCTCCCACTTCCCACTCAGCTGCCTCCAGCAGGGGGAAGGCAAAGCTCATATCCTGGTCCTTCTGAAGCTGCTCCTCTGAGCTCTCTGCTTCCCACTGTCTTCATAACTCACTCATGGGCACTCTCCACTCACTGGGCCACAGGACACATCCTGACACAGCTCTGGTTAGCAGCTGTCAGAGGAGGCTGTCTCTTTCCTCATGCCTCTCTTCCCTTGATCCCTGCACTGCTCAGTACCAGCCTTGAGTCTTACAGCACTGTTGGGAACAGTTGGGAAAATTAATGGATCACAATATACCAGAGGGAAACTCAATTAGTTGCTAATAATGGGATCATTTGAGTTCCTCCCACAGACATCTGCCAGCTCACACCCACATGCTCAGCCTCCAACTCTTCCAAACACTTCCCTTCTTGGAATCTCCTCTGGCTACTTCCATTCAGACACATAATAAGCAAACAGCACATGTTTTGCAGCCTTGAGGACCAGCCTCCAGCAGCACAGGGCTTGAGGGGGAGCCTACGGGACCAGTGGACCTGAACTTTTTTATCTGCTAGAGAGGAAACACACACACACACACACACACACACACACACACACACACACACACACACACACGATCTTTTTATCATCTCTCTCAGTTCTTCATTTCTTCTCTTACCTCTATCTATAAATGTCCCTTCTGTCTCTCTTGATGTCTTCATTCTGACTAACTTGATTTTTTTCCTCTACAGCTTATATACCCCAGCAAAATCTTTCAAACAATATAAAAATTACAATGTGGTTACATGGTAATTTTCAAGTGAATGATTACAATGAATACAGATAAAAACATGCTTTCCATCTCCCTTACTTGATTAAAACAAAATCATCCCAAGAACCCACATGCATTCACCTCTAAGTAACTTGTTATAGATTAACAGAGTGTAAGCAAGCAGGGCATTTTCTCAGCCAGTTCTTTTGCTGGCAGGCTGTATACTGTGGTTACAGAGAAAGGACCAATCATTTTATTATTTATCTCTAAAAGTTAACTTATAAGAAATCTTAGAATAATCACAAATCTAAACTTTTATGTATGAAAAACAATCAGTCATCTCTACTTTAAATCTTTAGGATGCATACCTATACATCAACAGGAAGTTGAGGGCAGAAATGGGTACAAGGAATTAATCATCACCTTTGGTCATCAACCAATCCTAGCAAGAAAGGCATGTGAGCTAGTAATGATTGGGCTGCTTTGTTCTTGTTCCCTGACCTTAACGCGTCCTCACTCAACTGTGCGCCTTTCTAAACTTTAGATGGTTTCCTAGGGTTTTCCCCCTCAAAGCTATTCATAAAACTTTCACAGTCTAACCTTAAGTTACTTTTCAAAGCTTTGTTTCAGCTGTGATGCACTCTGAAACCTGTGAACACATTTTCCAACACTAAGAGTAAAAGAATTTAAGCTAGCTAGGCTACTAGCTAGACTCATTTTTTTTTTTTTTTTTTTTTTTTTTTTTTTTTTTTTTTTTTTTTTTTTTTTTGGTTTTTCGAGACAGGGTTTCTCTTGTGTAGCTTTGCGCCTTTCCTGGAACTCACTTGGTAGCCCAGGCTGGCCTCGAACTCACGGAGATCCACCTGGCTCTGCCTCCCGAGTGCTGGGATTAAAGGCGTGCGCCACCACCACCCGGCTTAGACTCATTTTTTTTTAACATTAACCTAAGCTACAGTCTATATGGCTCTTCAAGAGAAATAGCTGTGTGACATTTCCATGCTTTATTTTTTATCCTCTGCAGGCTCTGTTTTATCAGAGGCATTAGCAACATTTTATCCTCCCTTTACCTATGTTAATTTTCCCACTAAACTAACTTCTATCATAAACCCTATTATGTTGATTAAAAACTCTCAATCATCAAACTTCTACTTACAGTAACACCATTAGTGTATAAAATCATTGTCTCAGTTAAACAGTACAGCTCAGAAGGAAATCATCTTCATAATAATCCACAAGTAAAACTGCCCAGTAGAACGGGATATTACCAAGAGATGATCACACTGCATTAAGGGCAGTGGGGACTCCCCAGGCCCATTCTCACCATGCCAGACACCAGAGGAAGACGGCAGCAGCAAAGGTGGAAATGCACAGCAGTAGCAAGAGACGTTCTGGGGCTGAGTTCTCAGGGCTATGCCTATCCCAGATTCACCCATGAGCGTTGTGATTCCTGGTGAGTCGGCTTCCTGGACCTTAACTGTCACCTGCTGCTCCTCTGACACGGCCACTGGCACATGTGCATACAGAACACACACACACACACACACACACACGCACGCACGCACGCACGCACACACACACACATGCCACGCACGCACGCGCACACACATGCACACACATGCACACACACACACAGTTCATGTTTCTAGGTTTTATTCTACTTTTATATCCAAACATCCTGAAAACCGAGGGTTCACACTATTACCCCATTTTAATATAATGCCACCATGGGTCTCAATTCTTTCCCAAATTTCAGCATTTCTACCTACTTCTGTGAGTGAAAACTCTGTGTTCATTATCTCTATGGAAAGCCATCAAGTGATAATCTCTTGGATGCTGCCCATCACCCTCCCACGTCCTCCACTAAGCTGCCTGTCTCTCCAGGATGGGCTCCAGCCCTCAGGTCAAGCCTGTATCCCCTGAACTGATACCTTCCTCCCTTTAGCTGGATGTTCCCTCTCAGGACCAGACACCTTGATGAACTTCTTAAATCACGAGGAAGGAGGCCTCTACACTGGGCTTGTGTTCTGACTCCTTCTGCAAATCCCTGAGGAGCCTCCATTTACCCGCTAAGGCTTTAACACTCCACCAAGGCCACCTCCATGTGCAGAAGCCCTCATCCCCCTGGAAGGTACTGAGTGGCCACACAGAGCTATCCCACCAGGTAGACAGCATCCTTACCTTGCCAGTCTCTGAAATCCATACCAGCTCTGCCTTCTGTACAGAAACTCTCCTTGGCCTATTAGACCACTACACCCAATGCCAAGACATCCACAACCAAGCAACGATGCTCTCCTTATCCTACTAGACACTAATATCCTATACTGAGGTCCACCATAGAGACACTGTTTACCCATGCCTGGTCTACCCTCGGCAAGG
The DNA here is from genome assembly GCF_004664715.2 of Peromyscus leucopus. Lineage (NCBI taxonomy): Eukaryota > Metazoa > Chordata > Mammalia > Rodentia > Cricetidae > Peromyscus > Peromyscus leucopus. Next base: position 147,678,264 of record NC_051065.1, read on the forward strand.
ATGCTCCTTTAAACCTTCTATGTCTCTGAATCCCAGTCCAGTATGGAGCCAACACTATGCACAGGTGCCCTCTACACCACAAATACTCTCCTCACCATGCAGATGAGCCCGCATCACTCTGCAAAGGTACCCTCCTCAATAAGCACAGTTGCCCTCCTCACCCTGCATGGATGCACTCCTCACCATGCACAGGTACCCTCTCCCTATGCATGGGTAACCTCCTCACTCTAAACAGGTGTTCTACTCTGTAGGCAAAGTTTTCTTGTCCTGACTGCCAGTTCCCAAATAACAGACAGCCACTTCCTAAATAACTGACTTGGGGACTTAATACAAATTATAAATGCTCCACCAATAGCTCAGGCTTGTTACTAACTAGCTTTTACAACTTCACCCATTTCTGTTAATCTATGTGCTTCCCTGAGGCTCATGGCTTTTTACCTCTGTCCCATTTTGTACCCAACTCATTCTCCTGGAGACTCCTCTGATACCACCCTTCCTCATTCCATCATTATCAGGTCAGCTTTACCACCTAACTTTATCTTGTTAAGATATTGGTCAGTCAGTTTGTTTATTGAACCAATCATACTGACATATCTTCACAGTGTACAAAATGATTATACCACATCACTCTTCACACTGCATAGGTGTCTTCCAACTCTGCACAGATGCCCTCCTCACTCTGCACAGGTGTGCTCCTTACCCTTCTGAATACGAGTTCCTCCATCAGGACCCTCTCCTCTCCTATTTGCAGTTCTGACTCCCAACAGGAAGTGACCTAATGAGTTCATACTCTCCTCACCATGCTGGAGCACAGACTCCCCACAAGTGACCATTTCATGGCATAGCTGCCCTCCTCACCTCTCAGGCTCAGACGTCTCACACCAGACTGCCGCTTGTAGACTCTCTCTTGAATCCAGACACTTTCTCACCAGCATGCTGACATTCCCCTCACTGCTTGGGCTCCAGTCCTGCTGTCAGGCCAGCCCTCAGCACTGTCACCCAGACCCAGGTCCAGATCATTGCTGCCCCACACCTGACCCTTCCACAGACACCTGCCTTGCCCTCCCTACACCATTCTTTATTCAGTAAGTTACTAAGTAACTGAGGTACTGCAAGGAAAGAAACAAGATATGACAGAATATGAACTCCTGTGTAATTATTAAACCAATTGACTATTTTCATGGTGATAAATATACCTACACACCACTTCACTCCAGTCACAGATGTTCAGGGGTTTTACCTTCTCAGCAAAATATATTTCTAAAGCTATCATATATCACATACACTATTAAAATCATGCACGATATTCAAGTGGCTTACAACAACAAATATTTCTTATTTGTGTATGTCCTAATGGTTTGGCTATGGGTCACTGAAATGCTGGTCAACTTCTTCATACATATATATCGATTAGGAACCAGAATCATAGAGAATCACAGCTTCTTTTAAGTTGAATGTGTAGTATCCTCCTGTATTTAGATAATCAGATTTATTCTCATCCTATGGGCCAGTGAAAGTGACCTGGACAAATCAATCAATTAGGGTTGACAACATACTCTATATAAAGGAAGATGGGTCAAAGGCTTTAAAACAGTCCTTTTACAGAGGAGTATGAAAGTACTTGGGAACCAGCATAGCATCTACACCTAATCCCTTTACTGTTTACTCAGGAGATATATGTTATTGAGTTTTAAAATGGAGCATTAGTCCCAGTGGTAGAAAAGAAGATACCATTGCAACACAGGCAGAAAATACCAAAAACTTGCCAGGAGATGGCTCAGCGATTAAGAGCACTGGCTGTTCTTCCAAATGTCCTGAGTTCAATTCTCAGTGACCACATGGTGGTCTCTACTGGCAGAAAGCCACACATGCAGATAGAGCTCTTATACACATAAAATTAATAAATAAAATACTCAAAAGTGTGCTTTATTTATCTCTGGTATTGAACTAAATTAGTGTCATATAGGTTGAATGTTGGGTGTCTGTCATGTAGTTTCTCTGGACTTTTACCCAGTTCATAGGCGGTTACCTCTCTAATTCTTTGGGATCCCTGAAGCTATTGGGAAGTCTGTTTTATCATGGTAGGCCATGATGCTTTATGCTGCTCAGTTTTCTCATAGTTCATGCTAACAAGACAATTTTTGTTGGAAACTTACCATTTCAGAAACACTGACCATGTTATTAAAGTGTGGAGCCTTTGAGCCATGAGATGCTCACCCTGGCAGGGAAGTGATATAGAAGACAGAGTTCACTCTCTTATCAAACAAACACTCACACCTATATAATGAACCCTGGTAAATCTCTGAACATCAGAGCTCAGATGAGTGCCCCCTGATTGTCTTATTCTGTATAATGCCAATCATTAACATTCTGGAAAATGATGCACATGTGGGGTCAATGGAAGTTAACTATTTAGGACCCTCCCTGACCTCGCCTGGTATGTCCCTCCCATTTCTGCTGTGTATCTTTCTACATAACAAATCTATAATCCTAATAGAGCAGAATAATTACTTCAGTGTGTCATCCTGCAACTTATAAATCTGAAGTTATCATGGGATCCTGGGACACGGCAGACAGATGACTTGAAGTAATGGCATCCTTGGGTACTCCTGGACTTGAGGCTTGAGTCTGAAATGAGGGAAGTCTCGTCAAGGCAAGGCTTGAACTTGTAGAACAATTTAATTGGTAAATGAAAGGTTTGCAGCTATGGATAACCAGAACAGCCATAAGAAACATTTTGAGAATGGCTGAGGAAATACAGGCAATGTCACGTACCATATCAGAAAAGAGATGTTAAGTATTTTCTAAGAGTGATAATGGTATAGTTTTTGTGCAATGACAATTTCAGATCATATATACTGAAATATTGACTTTAGTCTTATGTATCAAACTAACTCTCAAATGCCCTATCAAATAACATGTGCATATGTATGCATATACACACATATATATCAAATTATCAAATAGTCAACAATCATTACTATAGATGGTAGTTATATGGGTATTGATATTACCAAAGTCAACTTCTGTTTCAAAATATTTGTGACAAGAAGTTGAAAAGGCTTCTAAAGTGTTAAGCAGCATACAGGCTCCATGGGATATGTGAGTCTCTTCACATCCATCCACAGGGCAGAGGCTGCCCATAATGTGACATGCACCAACCTGAGACACCAAAAATCATGGGGGTGCCAGTAGAAGGTTGGTTATCATCTTCTTAAACTGCTGTTGATGAAGATAACCCAGCCCAAGATCAGCCACCATTAGAGGCCCACATCAGCCTCACGGCACCCATAGCACCTGACACACTAGCCATGGGGACCAAGATCCTGGAAGGTTCCTAATAGTGCAGGTATTGGGGGACACGAGAAAATGCTGAAGGAAGGGCACAAACTGCCAGAGAAAATGTGAGTAAGCACTGAGGATCAAAGTGACAATAGGTAACAATTGTGGTAGTATTGTGTTCCCCAAAATATTGTGTACTCTAATAAATTTATCTGGGGTCAGAGAACAGACAGCCACTAGATACAAAGGCTAGAAAATGGTGGCACTCACACCTTTAATCCTAGCATTCCAGAGATAGAAATCCCTCTGGATCTCTGTGAGTTCAAGGCCACATTGGAAATAGCCAAGCATGGTGACACACACCTTTAATCCCAGAAAGCCAGCCTTTAATCCCAGGGAGTGGTGGTAGAAAGCAGAAAGATATATAAGGCATGAGGACCAGAAACTAGAAGCATTTGGCTGGTTAAGCATTTGGCTGGTTAAGCATTTGGCTGGTTAAGCATTTGGCCTGGTTAAGCTTCAGACTTTTGAGCAGTAATTCAGCTGAGACCCATTCCGGATGAGGACTCAGAGGCCTCCAGTCTGGGGAGACAAGACCAGCTGAGGATCCGGCGAGGTGAGATAGCTGTGGCTTGTTCTGTCTCTCTGATCTACCAGCATGGACCCCAATAACTGGCCTCAGGTTTGACTTTATTAATAAGAACTTTTAAGATTCCTGCTACAAACAATGTCACACTGTCTGTCTGAATTTGCTTAAGAAGATCTTAAATGTTCTAACACCACACACATACACACAGACAACTAGGTTAGGTAATAGAGGGTGTTGTTAACCTGATTGTGGTAGCCACTGCCCAATGCATTTACATATCAAATCAAGACAATGTAATGTAAATATACATGATTTATTTGTCAATTATACATCAATAAATTCAAAGACAGAAGAACATAGAGAAATTGGTAGAGGGTCCACACCATAAAATTCTATCATCAAATGAGACTTTAGGAATCTAAGAATGGATATAGAGGCTGGAGTGCTTCCACATATTCACAAAGAATCCTGTAGAGTCTCTGGTATATGGGGAATTCTCATTATATAAAGAGTAAAGGATGAATAAATAACTATATATGAGGACCAGTATTATCATATGGATAACTGTTGGCTGCCTGCCTAAATTTCTAAATTTCCACAAGAAGATCTTTCCAGGTATCTGTGTAATGCTGGATAAAAATGCAAGCCCATGTCTATGGAGAATGCTTGATTCATAAGTATATTTTCTTCATCTGAAAAACTGACTTCTGTTTAGCACTGCAAGGGATGTCATTCCAGCCCCAACCAGATTTTCGATGACTTACTATAACACATTGTTCATGGTCATAGTTGGGCTCACCTCGGTGCCAGAACCTGGAAGGGAGGAAAGATCATCAGGGTGTTTCCCACAGTGATGCTGGGAAAGAGAAAACAAGAGTAAGCAAGCCTGAGTATGCAGTGGGAATTTGTGGAAAGCAGATTCAGGTGTGTACAAACCAACCGTTCTCCACTACCCATGTCTGACATGTCCCTGGAAAACAGTGTCCACTGCACTCAATATTCTCTTAACTTGTTACCTAACTGTTCTCCCAGAACACATCAGAGAGAATAATTCATCCCTAGATCTTGGTATCCGGGACTGTCATTCCATGTGCTTATTTATTGCTGAAAAGGTCTCTCCATATTCTCGTGTTTTAACAAAGTTTTTTTTTCCATTTTACAACTCTTATTTTAGAAACTGAAGAATTATTTAAAATATCTAGATAATCTACGTATTTCTATCATCTGGGACAAGAAATCTTCAATTCCTACTTTTCTTCTCTGAAGACTGAGAATGAGAATAACATTACTACCTATATCTCACAACAGAAATCAGGATAGAATATGGGAACATACTAAGATATTAGAGTTTTTAAATAATTATATAAATGTAACACATAACAATATCAGAATGTGGGTTTTTGATTATGAAAAATAATTAGTGATGGTCTTGACATTAATTTTTATTATAAATATGTTAATGAAAGTTGGAGAGATAGCTCAGAAATTAAATATGCTTGTGCTTTTCCAAAAAATGTGAGAGATCTGTTCCAAGCACACATATTGGCACATTCATACCACAAGTGACCCTAGACCCAGGGAATCCAACACCCTCTCCTGGGCACCATGGGCACCAACATACACATGGCACACACTCACAGAGAGACACAGATGTACACACAAATAAAAATAAATTAAATCCTATTGTTAAATATATAGAGAGACTGAAACATAATGAAACCCACCATGATGTAGCACCTTGGTTGGGTGCCCTGGGTACTTATCATCCTACACTCTTCAAACTCAGTTTCCTCATCTCTCCTGGAGTATCAGTGACATGTGTCTCACAGGACTCCTTGATGAGGAAATGGGGATAAAGTAACTCCATCCCCAGCACTCACACCAGGAGTGAGCTGTTTTAGTTTCATAACCAACAGCTGGAACACCCTAAAGTCTTCTCATGCTACAGGACCCAGGACTCCTCTAGGTAACTCTGGACTCACGTGGCACTTTCATTGTATGGTGTCTGATCAACCCAGCGCCACTGTCGGTGACCTGGATCCAAAAGCCCAATATAATAAGCAGCATTAGGATCCAGGATCTTGGTGATGAAATCCTAAGAGGAAAGAAAGACACAGCATTCAGCCTGGATGGAGTGCTTCTTTTTATGTTACAGAATTTTTATAAGATCTTTTAAAAGTTATTTTAACTATACAAAAGTATAGATCCAATGTGATGCACATATGGAAATACATAATAATCAAGTCCTATTCATCTCTCTAGGTCCATCAACAGTTTTCAAATTATAGACTGAACTCACCAAGTATACATTTTAGAGGAACACTGTGATATTTTGACTGACGTTTTTCTGGTCACACAGAGATGAGAAGACAAAGAAAGGATCAAGGAATAGAAGAGCCACCCCCACCCCCAGGAGTGCCATCTTCTCTGGCTGACCAGGACACAAAGTCATCACTCAGAGGCCTGATTTCCATGACACTGGAAACAATCTCAGACTCACTCCCCTCTTTTCTTCCCCAGCGCCATTCTTGAATGTTGTGCATGAGAGAATTTAGCAGATGTAAGCATTCTCCATTCACAACCTCAGATATTTCATTTCTGATGGTTGGCTGTGACTCTCCTGATTTGATCCCTTTTCCCTAATCAACTCTGCGCCCTCCTCTGTTAGGCAGTAGGTACTACAGGAAGCATTAGAGTGCTGAAATCACACACTGCTCTTTCAAGCAGAAACATTTCATCCTTCCCTCCACCTCAGAGGTTGCATTTCTGTTGCCATGGTTCCTTGTGGGTTGTTCAGCTTCACTGAAGCAGGGACAAGGTGTAGAATGCCAAGGCTGAAGCAACCTTTCCAGCTTCCTGATGGAAAGCCTTCTGCCACATCAGCAACACCCAGGTCAACAAAACTCCCTCTTAGTAAAAAGAGGCAGACAGCAGGCCAGGCCCAGGCCCCACTCTCTCCCAAGATGCACCTGCTCTTTCTGACTGTGGATCACCATCAGATGAGCACCCATTCTGGAGCACTTCTCCTCACTCTCTCTCCAAGATGCTGGGCCAGTCGCAGTGAAGTAGCAGTGGGAACTAAATGGCTTCCAATCCTTTGGGCAACAGCTCCAGACTTCAAGTTTGTGGGAAGAAGAAAATGTAAGTGCAATGTCATAGAGTCATTTTAAAATCTGCTTGATGTGAAGACCACATGGAAGCTGGGACTCTGGACTCTCTGTCAGGTGCCAAGAAACCCCAGTCTACCACTGTCGACACCAATGTCAGGGCCCCTTTATCCTAACGGGTTGCTGTCAGGAAAACTGAGTGTATAGAACCCTCAGATGCCCAAGACATAATGCAAAACATTCTGGGTCTCCAAAGAATAGAACTCATCATACCAAGAACCAGAAGTTCTCATATTACATAAATATATACATATTTACACATGAAAACAATAGATGCCACTAACCAAGGAAACAAATTTTCAGAGTTAGCAGACATTTTTAATTAGTGATGATAAAAGTGGTAGTCAATATATTATAACAAGCAAGATAATTAATTATAGGTTTAATCTAAAAACTTTAATGCCTATGATATTTTTATTTTCAGTATGGAAATAAAAAGATTCTGGAAAAGGTTTTAAAAACATGTAAACCAACTCTGTGAGTTCAAGGCCAGCCTGGTCTACAGAGCAAGATGGAAGACAGGCACCAAAACTACATAGAGAAACCCTAACTCAGAAAAAAAATATATATATGTAAACCATGAACAGAAAAAGATATAAAGAACTGAATGGAAATTTTATATCTGAAACACATATTTTAAGTATTCCAGGATGTTAATTGCATCCTGAAGGCAACAGAGATATCAGGGAACCCTCAAGGAAAAAAAAGTGAAATGAAACAGAAAAATAAAGTCTCATGTAAGAACCCTAAATATCTACAAATGAATGAAGTCTTCATAGAAATTCCAAGATTCTTCATAAGATAAATGAACAAAACAATCTCAAAATTTATAAAGAGAGCACAAAAAAAACTGGATAGCCAAAGCAACCATGAAGAAAAAAGAATGATGATGGAGGTATCTCCAGACCTGACTTCAGGCTACACTTTAGAACATGGTCCCACAACAAAAGTACACACATTGATCAATGAACACAAAAGAGAACCACAAACATGAACCCACACAGCTACAGCCACCGGACTTTCACCAGAAATAATTATCGGAGGAAGATAGGCTCTTCAACAAACTGTACTCAGAAAACTAGGTACTGATGTGCAGAAGAATGAATCTAAATCCAAATCAATTCTGCGTGAAAATTGACTCTAAAATAGAGTTTAAATGGATTAAACACCTTACTTTGAGGCTTGGAACCCTGAAGTTGTTACAAAAAAAGTAGACAACATTTCAAGATGTAGGCATAGGCAAGGACTCCCTGAATGGAACTGCCGGCTTCTTCACAGCAAAGGATCCAGTAAGGGAAGAGAGAAGAGATCTGCTGAGAAAGGCAGGAACCCCAGACAAGCTCAACTGGTCTAAAGAAACAAGTGTTTCCCAAAGGTCTCTTGTCAAAGACAATAAACAAACTGTGCCTATTTAGGGCCAGATGGTGTATTCCAAAGACATCTCAATTACAGATGTTAAAGACAGTTGAGAATCTTTACTTACTCGGGGGCAAACTGATGGATTGTGTTAAGCACTTCCCTCTCTTTCCTAAACCTAAACAATACACATTCATCTGTCCACCTTCCAACTTAGTTTACTAGAAAAACAAATTCTCTATTTAAATCTTGAGTAAATTACACTTTGTAGACACTGAAACTGAGAAAAACACAAGAACATACACAGACCAGCATAAGAACACACACACACACACACACACACACACACACACACACACACACACACACTTATGAAAACACTTGAGGGACTACAGAAATGGCTCAGTGGTTAAGAGTGTGTACTGCTCTCACAGAGGACTTAAGTTCAGTTCCCAGCATCCAGAGCCTGTAACTCACAACCACATCTAACTCCAGCTCCAGGGATCTGACCCCCTCTTCTGCCTCTGCAGGCACTGCACTCATGTACACCAACCCACACACAGTAACGTGCATATATACGTATATTAATTAAAAATGAAATCTTAAACACACACAGTTGAGCATGACTCCCTGGAGACGCTCACATTCACACCAGCAGATTTGCTTTATTCTTTCTGGAGCTCCTTTCTGTTTATAATAAAATTCTGCTCAGTCCAGTATTACTTCTCCCTCTCTGAAACTCTTCTTTGTTGACAACTAGGCTGCCACACACTCCAATTGTGCCTGATGGGAGACCTCTAAAAAAAACTCCACAGGCAGCTGGTATAAAGTGTGTGGTATGAAGTCATGTTCCCATAGTGCCCATTGCTGATGGAGCTACCCCAGAACCTTGTTGGAAATGCTGGTTTTAGGCACATTAAGTTTTACCTTTCGAGAGTGAATGCTGTTTTGTACACTCCAATTCAGTGTAATTCAGTTCTTTTATGATTTCTTTTTCATCAAGAAGTTGAGAATATTTTTTAGACAAAGCTATAAAACAGAATAAAAACAATTCATTTTTCTGGTAGGGCTAAGACTTGACTTTTTACTTTCACTTTCTTACATTCTTTGTAGAAACGAAATGTATAAATGTCCAATTACCCGAGTAGCTAAAACCAGCCTGGGAAAATTTCCCCATCAGCACAGAGTGTGATAGCTTTGGCCCTAGCACTTTGGAATTAGAATAAGATATAGAATAAGAATAAGAATCATGTCATCCTTAACTATACAAGTTAGTAGAGTTGGTTAGTTGGTTGGTTAGTTAGTTTGGCTTAGTTAGTTGGTTGATTGGTTGGTTTAGTTAGTTAATTAGTTAGTTAGTTCATTGCTAGTCTGGGCTACATGAGACCCTACCACAATAAAGACAATTTTCCATTACTCCACAGTCAAGATTACCCTACTCCTAGTGATTAATGACCACAGATATTTTCAGGAAGAGCTGGAAGGACAGGACAGAACCATGACCCTGGGGATTCTTCAACAATTAATGGAGGGTAAAATAAAGACTACATCTTAGGTGATAAATTCTATTCAGTATGTGAGCACCCCAGGAAAGGTGAGGGAAAATGAGCTAATCCAGAGCAGTTCCAGGATATCTGAGCACGGAAATAAAAGCCCAACACTGATCAAAAGGACTTGGTTTTCATCCTCTTCTTTCCTGTATCTCCCTCCACCCCAGCTAGCTCTGACTTCCCAGTGTCCCCACTCTTTCACGGAGTTCCTAACTTAAAACTAACACAACTTTCCTCGAGAAATTGAATTTTCTTTCTTCTCTTCCTCATCTCCCACTTGTTCCTGGAGTCTCTAGATTCTGGCTTTCCCTTCTGCTCATTTACCAAACATTCCTGAACTAGATGTCAATGGCTCCTCATGTCCACTGATCACTCATCTTCCTGTGGGACTTCTCACATTACCCTGCCCACTTCTCTTCCTCCTTAACTGTTGTTGGGAGACAGTGGCTCCCCCTGGTTTTGCCTGGTCCTGTTTGCTGCTGTTTCCTGTGCTCTTTCCTGTTTCCTTCTACACCCACCTCTCTTAAAATGGAATATTGCATCCAATTCCTTCTGCATCTCTTTCTCCTCCAAATTCCTCTTCTTAGTGATATTCATTGTCCTGGGTTGTTGGGGTGGGGGTGGGGAGTAGAAGTGGTTGATTTGTTTTTTAATCTGTTTTTGTTATATGCTGCCTATAAGCAAAGGTCTTCTAAAATGTACACCCCTTTCCTAAAACATGTTAGCATGCATCAACTGTGGGGCGTTTAGCCACCACCCCCACAGTTCCCCAGAATTTTCTTGAGTGCAATCAGCAGGAAATATTAGATAGAAGGATTTATAGCAGAGAATCTTGCGGAGATAAACAGATAGAAAATAAAGAATAGCCTCGAGAGGGCCTGGAACCTATTCCAACGGGCCCCGACTGTCTCTGGTCCAGGGTTTTTATAGAGACACCAAGGGGTGGAGCAAAAGAGCAAAAGACCTCCTCCCCTAGCACAGCCAAGTGCAGACCATCTCAGACACCTGCACTCAGGCCCATGGTCCTGATCATCCTCTATTCCGACCTGCTGGGTAAAGCCACGAGGAACCCGAGAACGGGCTCCCACAGGTCCCCCCTTCTTAATATATAAAAAAAACAACTATTAATGGCTTACAGCAATCTCCATAGCTGTTACACCTCCCAGTATGGGAGTAGAGGATGATATAGATGGCATTTCTCTTTTGAATTAGGTCCAAGGTGACTACAGCACTCTTAGCTGCCTCAAGCCCTTTCTAAACCAAAAACTTAAAAGGCGACTTCAAACTTAAAGAATCCTTTAGCTTCATCATTACCACTAACAGGTTAACATAAATATTGCTATACATAGTCACAATTCTCTCAATCTTACCACTCAAAGCAAACTCTTAACAGAACCATTTGAATTAGCATATATGGTACTATATAGTTAACAATTTTCTCTGTCTTACAACTTTAACTCAGTCATTTGAGTTTTCTTGTTAACAGAACATAGGAAAAACTTCGATGTATTCACATCAAACTTAAACATTTCCTCAACTCCACAAAACCAGGATGCATAAATATCAATAGGTTTCTGCAAACATAATTCAATCTCATAGCTCCTCCTTTTCTTTATAATTTTTAAACAAAAACTCAAACCTAGTTAGAGGAACCCAAACTTATACAATTCCTACAAACCCATATTGAAAAACAATATTTTCAATCTATCCATTAACACTTTGAAAACTTTTAGCATAACATCCAAAAGCAGTTTCTTAATAAAACTCTTTACACACTTTAAAAGTAGTCTCTTAGTATACCCCATTTGCATTTCTTACTAACAAAACATGACATTAATCCACTCAAACAATTTTTGAAATTAGACTAAGAACTATTAACTCTCTCTTTGCTTTATAATTTAAGCAAAATCTCAAGCCTAGTTAGAAAACCCAAACTTTTCCACTTAAACAGTTCCATTTGTAACACAAAACCAGTTCTGTACGTAATTCCATTTTTACATAAACAGTTCCATAAAACAATTCATAAATCACCAGTTAATAAAGCATATATGCATACACAAAACTGCATCTTGATTCTAGGTAGAAATAAATTTCTTCATTTAAACAGTTCCATTTTTAACCCAATTCCAGAAAACAGTTCCTAGGTCATTACTATGAGTAAACTCAAAATTGTCCCATTGCAATGAAATCTCTATTGTTCATTTCTTAAGTCTTAAAATTCAAATGATAAATTCTGGTACTAACCTTCCAAATATGAGAAATCCATAACCAAAATCTTTTTGTAATTTTATCTCATTTTTAAGTTCAAAAAGTTCAAACAAGAAAAATTCTGGTATCAGGCTTTCACTTCCAAATATGAAGAGACGTTTTTTCAACCAAAACTTTTTGCAGTTAATAATTTTTGTTCAAACAAGCATCTCTGAACTTTTATTCTCAAGCCAGAGACCTTTTTAGGTACAGTAGTATTCTAAACCGCACCGTTTTTGATGTTAGCTCAGGTTTTTCTGTGTTGTGTCGATTTTCCACGGATCTCAGCTGCGAATGCCTTGTTGTGCTGGTTCTGGCGTCCGCCATTCTTAGCTTCTTATCGGCTTCTGGAGCTTTTGAAACCATTCAGACTGCCTACTTTGCAGTCTACTAGGACTCTATCTCCTGTGTCTCAGGTGTTTTCACCATATACATTAATAGACTCACACTTAACATTTACACTTTTTCACAAACTCACATATAACATTTTTTGCCTTGCAAAGCATTTAAGACTCATATTCAACATTTACATGTTTTTACAAACTCACATACAACATATTAACATCTACTTATTTATACTTTAAGGAAACTATAGAACTACTTTAGCAAATATATTTCTTATTAATTTTTATATACTTATATTCATTCCATCTTACTTCTTATTTGAACTTACATTTACAACTAGCATCTTACAAGCTTATTACTACATGTCTTAAGACTACCTTAGATACTTCTTACAAGCTTATATTCTTAAAGGAACTCTATAGATCTATTTTACAAACTTATATAGGCTACCATTAGCATATATCTAACTTAGTAAACACCTAAAGATTTCTTAACACAGATATAACAAGACAGAATTTTTACAAACTCACATATCTTATTTTCATTTTTCTACTTCTTACTCTTAATTATTATCACCATCTCTATTAGAAAGATTCTCTTAACTAGACAGGAAGTACGTACATCATTTCTAAGTTTAGAGTTTATAGTCAGCTTTGTTATAAAGCACTGGGATTTAGTGAGTGTTGTCGTTATAGAGTTGTGATACTTGTTGCTAGGGGATTGTAACATTCTTGGGACGAAGCCACACTCCAAAATTGCCAGTTCTCTCAGCCGTTCCGGACCAGCAGAGATGCACTGTCAGCGGTAGACAGTTTTTATCTAGAGGCTGTCCCTTCACCCAAATTCATAATAGTTCCCCTGAATGCCTCAATTCAGACAAACGTTTCTATTACAGCAGCACTTTTGGTTTGTTCTATGGAAAAACTTCACTTCACGCTGAGGGTGAAATTACCGTATTTAGCTGCTGTAAAGCTCTTCGCCAAACTGCACAGCTATTAGGTGATATAAGGTATTTTTCTAAAGGAGCTAGTAAAGCCAAAAGCGGCACAGCTCCGAACTCTTATTCCTCACTGTTTGCATTAAACCAGTGACAAAACCTCAGAAACACTAATCGAGCCACTTTCATTCTGGTTCCTTTATAGGAACGTCATTGGAGCTGACTTTTCTTAGTTCCACACTCCTTACCAAACGCTCCTGTAACCACCGAGCTTCATTCTCCTCTTGCAAAAAAACACAAACATGTCCTTGACCCCATATTAAAACAGGATCGGGACCCTTCCATAATCCCGAGCAGAGATCTTTCCATTTCACTTGAGTTTCAGGATTTAGTATTTTCACTTCATTAGCTTTAACTCCTGATGTTATTAGCAGCTGTGATATTTAGCATTGATTTCTTATAAGGAACTTTCAGGTAAAGCAACTCTTTTGTAAGACAGCTAGATTTTCTGAAGTTTGTTTCCTTGTCTCCTTACTAGATTTGCAAAGGAATTATTCATTGCAGGCAGTTTGTTTAAAAGGCAAAAAACTTTTTTAATTTCAACATAAGTTTCTTCATATCTAAGACAACATTCAGTGTATAAACTGTTTTCCCTTGTTTTCTTAAGGATTTTAAAGTGGCTTGTTTGCTCTTAAAGGTAGCTTTTTGTCATCCAACTACAATAAAAACTTTGCACAGCTATTAGGGTAAATAAGGCATTTTACCAACAGAGCCCCAAACCGCTAAGCACCTAGTTCTGTATCCTTTCAATCTTTCACTGGAACTGATACTTAAACCCTTAGACGATTTTCCTCCTTATTTTTAAAAGCTGTATTTTAAGTTTACCATGAATGTATTTTCAAGCTGACAAAAGTGTTTCAGGGCAATGTCGCCATCTTTAGCGGAAAACTACCTTTCCCAGAATGCATTTCCCTTATATCAGTCCATAATAATATCAGTCCCTTATATCATTTCCCATATTACTTTTTGGGTCTGAGAGTCAACTGGTTCTCTTTTACCAGACTTGCTTACAAATTCTTGCCCGGGAGGTTTGAACAAAGTTTTTTGCTTTTGCAATGGGAGATTTGAACAAGCATTTTACATTTTCAGCTATGGCACATTGGGAAGTTTCTGGTCTCTCCTCAGCTGGCTTTAACAGGTGTTTCAACTTCATCAGATACTGGCCCCCGAATCAGAACCACACCTGCCTCGTTAGCCAGCATTGAGGCTGGCATTTCTGATAGCAACTTTGCTCGGGCCTTGTGCTTGCCTTAGCCAGTCAGTGAAAAACAAGATCATTTGCAACAGAGCTTTTCCATAGCTCCTTCAGAGATTTTCTCCCACTGATGTTATTCTCATTTTGCTTGTTCCTTCCCCACCCCACCCCCGAGATGCAGAGCTTCAGCTATCTGTCTGCAGCTCTGTACTTCTGCTAGCTGCCTTTGGAGGTAGGGGCTTTTTTTCTCCCCCGAATCTGCCTCCAATTCTAGCAGCTTTTTCAGGTCATACATTTTCTGGGGAGGTATTTGTCCCTTCTCTGTTTCTTCAGAGTCTTTCTCCAAGACAGTATCCAGTTTGGTCTCAATTTATCCCCTCTACCCCAGAAACGGTTTCCGACACTAGAGTGGCGGCTTTCCCTGCTACTGAAGGTAGGAGTTTTTTTGTCCGTTTCTGTTTTCGGGGTCTGTGTGGTTTGCGTACAGACTGAAAAATTTAACAAGGGAGGTTTTTGCCATTTCTAAACTCCCATTAGAACAGGTGCTTTGCATCATCAGGCCTTCACCTGGCCCAGTCCCCCAGTGGGTTGTGTTTGCTTGTCTGGGTGCTCAAGGACAGAGCTTATGCCAGAGGCAATCACCCCTCAGGGCTACACTCCCTCATCTCATCGGGAGTCAGTTGAAACAAAGCTTTTCTCAAAGAGGTGCTTTCTCTGACAGAAAAGCAAGCTTTACTCCTGGATAGTTCTGTTCTGCCCTGGCTGGGCTCTTTCCCCAGACAGCGTTCTGACTCGGCAGCACAACTGCTTCAGACACAGTTCAGCTTTACTGTTTTCCCAGAAAGGTTCTTTCTCTGATAGGAAAGTTTTTCTCAGATTTTCTTCGCAGCTGTGGACCTATCAACCCAGGACTTGTAGGAAAGCACACAACTGTGCCATTCCCACAGGCTTTAGTTTTGTTTGTTCATTAGCAATCTTCCCCTGGGTCCTGCACCTTCCTGCCTCAGCTCTGTGCTCCAGGAAGTTCACAATTGCAGGAACCCTAGTATCCCCGAAATGCACTCCAACTCAGAGATACTGGCCAGTCACCTCTGAGTTTTTGGTCAGAAGCAAGGATGCAATGCTAACAGTTTGCATTGCTTCAGGGGAACTTTGCATTAGGACTATTAGGAGCACCTTTTCATTCTGAAACACTCACTCAGAAACAAAACCCTTGATGCCTCAGCTTGGCTGGAACTGAAAAGCTTGGTTTTTCTGCTTTTCTCAAAGTTTCCGGCCCTTTTGGGCTCTCGGTAGCTCTTCACCCACTCTCCCAAGCGTTTCCCCTCAGGGTACTCTGACCCACTGTCTTTTACTAGCTTGAAGAGACAGAGCTTAGCCTAGGTTTTTAGGAAACTGTCCCTGCCTCCTGCTTTGCAGGGAGGGTTTTTAAAGCTTAAAAGAGAACTTAAAGGTTTTGCTGTCTTAAGAGGTTTGTTGTTTTCTCTTAGAGCTAATCACAGGTGGTCCCCATACTAATATCTTTAGGTGATTCTAATTTTTGTCCTTTTGAAAGAGTTCTGAAAAGCTTTAGTTTTTAAGTTTAAGAGAGCTTTTGAGAAAGATTAAGGCTTTTTAGAGAGATTTTTCCCCCAAATTTTACAAGAAAAGCTTTAGAGTTTAAGAGAAAGATTGTTTTCCCCAGGAGAAAAACCAACTTTTCCCAAAACTTCCCAACTTTAAATTTTGACTTCTTACACCCCCATTTTTGCCTCAGGGAGAAATTACTTTCTCCTGCCACTTGGATTTGGCATTTCAGCTATCCCTAAATCAAAAGCTTCCATAGGAAACTTTTTCTTCCCCATAAGCTCAAAGAAGAGCTTATTTTACTAACCATAAAGCCCAAAGAAAGATTTTTTTCCCCAGTTTGCTTTCATAGCCCCCAAAGTTAGAAAATTGAAGAGTTTTTCTGTCTAGTTGCCTTACTTATTCCTACACAATCTTACACTTCTAAGTTTTTCCTACACTATATTACTACCCTATACCTTATACTTATCACAGATAGAATTTGAGAAAGGGATAGAAGATAGAAAATTTTGACAGAAGAGAATTTTGCTGCAGCATCGGACATCCTTCCAGTCTGCTTTCCTTTTCTCTTGAGGATAAAACCCCTGCCTCCCAAAAATATATATAAAAAATATTTTTTCAAACACCGGCATGCTCTTCCACTGGCAGGGCTGACAGCACTTTCCCCAAAAACTCTGTAATAAAACTATTATTTTCCTTTATCTTTAGTCCCTATTACTTTGTCTTTAGTCCCTGTTCATTTGTCTTTAGTCCCCTTTTTTATCTTCCCCCCTTTTTTTTCTTTAGTCCCTTTTTTTTTTCTTTTTTCTTTAGTCCCTGTTCAGATACCATTCTGTGGGGCGTTTACCCACCACCCCCACAGTTCCCCAGAGTTTTCTTGAGTGCAATCAGCAGGAAATATTACATAGAAGGATTTATACAGGAGAATCTTGCTGAGATAAACAGAAAATAAAGGATAGCCTCGAGAGGGCCTGGAACCTATTCCAACTGGCCCCGACTGTCTCTGTCCCAGGATTTTTATAGAGATGCCAAGGGGTGGAGCAAAAGACCTCCTTCCCCAGCACAGCCAAGTGCAGACCACCTCAGACACCTGCACTCAGGCCTGTGGTCCTGATCATCCTCTATTCGGACCTGCTGGGTAAAGCCACGAGGAACCGGAGAACGGGCTCCCACAATCAACTAAACTGTACATCTGAGATTTAGGTGAACAAACAAAATTAAATCATCATATTCCAACTCAAACCTCCTGCTCATCTTCCTCTTCAAATTACCTCATGACGGCTAACTTTATGAAATCAGAATATTAAAGTCATACCTCACTCCTCTGTGTCCCCTATTCTCAGCTATCCATATTGACCAAAAAGTCACCTCTTTCTGTCCAAGTTATCTCCTCTCCTGAGCATCACTCACATGATCCTTGGATCAAACCCCTAGTGCTGCTCAGATGGATTCTGAATTAATGTCCTAATTTCTCCTTCCCTTCGTTTTCACACTCTGTAAGAGCACACTTCTCTAAGTCAGTTTTAATTTTATCATGGCTTGCTTCACATTCTTCAGTGAATCTCCATGAGTATGGCATATTTGAAACACTGGACACACTCCTTATCCTTCCCCATGTGAATATCCATTTAGACTATGCCTTTGCAGTTCCCTACTAAAGAAACTGGTCTGTGTCTACATCACCTCATCTGAGCTGCCTTTAAGAGTTCTTTGGCCACTAAAATACACAAAGGGAAATGTGTGTGTGCTCCATGTTGGGCTTGGCTTACTGCCACCATCCATCTTGAAGGTCTGAAGTTGCCATGGGAAGCTGGGTTGTCTGTTACTGATGCAGACTCAATGAGAATGAGTAAGTTCACCTAGGACCATCGGAATCTCCCAAGAGAGACCAGTCTCTGTGAAACCACCAAGCAAGAATAAATAAGTAGTTCAATTAACCTACTAAGTTTTAAGTTGGTTAATAGTTCAGCAAGAGCTACTAAATAAAATAACATTAGAGGGGATACCTGTGTGATATAGTATGAGCTATATTGTAATCTATGTCCAGTTTTGTCTGCTCCCTACAGTTTCATGCTTAGTTCTCCATGTAGCACTGTACATGACAGTAATGTGTACTTATATTTGCCCATGTTTTCCATGCCCCCACGTGTCCAGGACATTGCTGGCACACACAGGTCTAGGTGTCATCTGCTCCAAGCTTTTCTTAGCCCCGTGTGCTTACATCTTACTTCTCACCTGCACAGCATTTCCCATGCAATTTGATAAGCACTGGTTCACTTGACTGTTCTCTAGTTTCCTGAGACTGGGGACTGTTGATCTTTTTGGACTCTCTGACATATGGCCTAATATATTAAATGGATATTATTAATTATTGAATGAATGAATAAACATCTACATAAAATATAGTTTATGCTTTTTATTTTTGATAAATTTCAAAGCCAATCCATAGAGAAATCACCTATTTTCTAAATAGCTTCCAGATCTCACATGATCTGGAACAAAAACAAATGATTAGAAGGAACTCCACAGGAGCACTGTCCCTGGAATAGCTCTGACCATCCCTTCTCTATCACCCTGATCATTCAAAAATATAAATATTTGTGCAGCCAATGAATCTGGCTTCTAAATACTGCTGAGGAAATACAGATTCATCCTCAGTACTGGAACCTAACACAGATGCCCCAGGATTTCACTCTGTGACACCAACAAACACATACTTGCTTCTCCAGTGAGATTGAATGACTTTTAGAGAAGAGTTATTCTGAAACAGAGAAATTCCCAATGTCATCCATTCCTCCACAGAGTGTCTGTCTCAGGTTTCTGGGTCACCATCTGTCTAATGAGTCCCTTTCCTACTCTGTGATATATTCTCCCAGGGGCATACTTACTGATCAGAGCAACTGCGAATAACATTTTCAATAGCAGTAAAAATATTATGAATGAGATGAGGAGCAATTTGGAGAATCTGTGACAACTTTCATGAGTCCTGGTCTTCTTTTGAGGAGCTAAAAGACAAACCAAATTCATGTCTTCAGTTCTGTTCCTATTTCCTCTTCTTTCTCCTATTTTACTCTTTGTGCATGATAAACAATAAAAACATGATGTTTGAAATAATAGGAAAATATAATTGGAAATAATTATATTCCTTATATATTATATTTATATACTATATACATAATATATACATATGTAATTTATGTTAATTATAAAAAACATTACATTGTACATAAAATCATTCATTCCTGACATTGAGAATGATTGTTCTCAGTCTTTTGGTATGTATCTTTCCTAAAGTTTAAAGCTTTTACATATAAAATACGTGTTTTCCATAATTAGAACACCATCAATACAACTTAGTGACCATCATTTTCTTTGACATTATATCATGATTTTTTCCATTATATTTTTATGTTCTATTTTGAGACAGTGACTGGTATGTACCCCAAGTTGACTCCAATTCATTTTGTAGTCCAAGCAGGCCTCAAACTCACAGCAACCCCCCTGTCTCTAACTCCTGAGTTTTGTGATTACAGGCTTGTGCCAAAACAACTGGATGGTAATTTTTCTGTATCATCATGTCTTCTTTATTAGTTTTATTATGATTGCATAGTATTCCATTATATACTTTTAAAGTTTCCAGCTTGCTTCCAACTTCAAATATGCAATAGTCAAGAAGTCACATTTTATGATAAAGTCACCACGTTTTCAGTCACCAATTCTTAATGAGTTACAATACTTCCCAACCATGGATGAGGTCCTGGGTTCTGTCCCCATCACAGGAGGGAGAGATCGAAAGAAAGTACTCAACACCTGGATGCCAACAGACTATGACATGTCACCAGATAGAGGGGAAATCAGTATGTATTGGTTTAGCTTTGAAACAATTTGTTACACATGTACGTGTCTGTTTATATGTAAAAAAGGATACCATAACATGGGTGGTGGGATTTTCTCTAGATGGCAAAAGACAACACCTTCTCTTCTCCATTGTACAATCCCACAACCTTTCACATCTGTCTACAGGCAACACACTTGGTTGACGCTCCAGTGACCCAGAGACATGGCCAGTGACTAAGATCATCTTTGTCCTTTACACCATCACTCACTAAAAGCAGCAGAAAATGTTTTCTTACCTGGAAGAGAGTCTGCATCCATGTCTGTGGAATCAAGTTTATTCCTGAGGTCTTGTTAATATAAATGTTTTCTGAAAATGTGTTGAGAACCTGCCCTCATAAAATGTATGCCATTCCTCTTTAAAATAGATCCTGAATGAGAAACAAATGTGGCAGCAAATTGTCCCGATACCAGCTAGAGATGAGAGGCAGCAACAGACAGCTGCCCTGAGCATACAACATGAGGTCCAGTCCCCTGACCTGCAAAGGGAGAATCACAGATGGAGAACACACCCAGGATCTGTATACAGTCATAGAGATACCAAGAACTCAATGGAGGAGAGAAGAAAACAGGAAGGAATGGAAAAGAGGAACCAGGCTGTTAGAGAAGTCAAACTCCTCACAGAGTTGAGATTCTGACACTCGGTCTGAGCTGACCTCTACAATAAAGCCTCCATTTCCCATCTTGTGCTGTGATTCCTACTCCCACAACCTGAAGAGCTGCCTCTTAGCCTACCTGAAGCTTTAACACCACACTCAAGTCGCCCCCATGGACAGAAGAGTTCTTCAACACAAAGACACCTAGTATACACCCTAGACTGTCCCACCTCATGGAGTCAGTGTCTTCACCCTGCTCAGTCTCTGGAACCCACACCAGCTCTATCTGAGGCATGGATACTCCCCTTAACCTGCCTGCGCTCTGACACCCAGTTCTTCCTCACCCCATCAAGGGTTTCCTCGTTCTCTTGAAAGTCACTGAGTTCCACCTGTGTTTTCCACTCCCACATTCTGTACCTTGCCTGGTCCCTGGAACCCACTCCTGGTTTACACTCTACAAGAAAGGTCGCCTCAGACTGCTGAGTCTCCGGATCCCACCTAACATTGTGCACTGGGTCCCACCCTCACCTCCTTCAAGTGCTGAGGTGTCACACCAGGCTGTCCGTGAGGACCCTCTGCTCACTCACTCATTCAGGGTTCTGACTTCCCACAAGAAGGGGCCTCAAGCATGGATGCCTTCTCCCCATGCTTGAGCTCAGAGGCTCTGCACCTGCCCATTATCAGACACATTGTCACCTCTCAGGCTCTGAAGTCTCACATCAGGCTGCTGCTTGTGGACTTACTCCCCATTCAAGACACATTTCCCGTCACTGCTCGGGACCAATTCAGCTGTCAAGCCAGCCCTCTGCACAGACAGATCATTGTTTCCCCACACCCCACCGTACCATGGACGCCTACCCTGCCTTGTCCTGTATAATACTTTACTCAAAATTGCATTATTTAGTAAGGAAAAGGAATATAGTATTTTTAAAGGATACAAGAAGAAAAAGAGAATTAGTAGTTCTCCATATGTGGTTCAGGGACCCAGTGATTCATGTACACACATCCTCCCAACTGTAACCACTTATTCCAGAGTCTATCATTCAAACTCAGTTTACAAAATTGAGTTCTAAAGTTACCTCTCTCTCCCTTGGGAAAAAAAACCACAATGTGCATGAACTATACTTTCTCATCAACAATTTCAGGGCCTAACTGGCTTACAACACCAAACACTTATTTCTCAATCACATTTTATTTGTGCTTAGGGTTTAGCTAAGGCTAATTCTGCTTGGATCCTTCCATGCATTTCCTCATTTTGGAGCCAAGACCACAGAGTAGTTAAGCATGAAATATACTCCTCTATTCTAATGCGACATTCAAGGCTAGTGATATGGCTCAGCAGGTATAGGTGTTTGCTACCAAGCCTGATCACCCAACTTCAATCCCTGAATATGATAAGAGAACCACACACACACACACACACACACACACACACACACACACACACAAGTAATGTAGTGGTCATTAAAAAGTCACTCTTATATTACTAGTCAATAGCAGTCACTTGCACAAACCTATAAATAGGTAGAAAGACAGACAATGGACAATGTAGGTCCCACGGGAAAATATGTCAAGAGCATCAAAGTTTAATCCTTCCACAGAGAATTATGCAAACATACTTGATCAATTATGCAGACCACTTCCAATCACTTTACATTATCTAGCTAAAGGATTGCTAGTAGCATCCTCAAAAATGTGGTATAAACAGCAAAACAAACAATTAGCAAGGTGGAGAGATAGCTTACAGGATAGGTTTTAAAAAAAAAAAAAATCTTTTCCAACAGGACTCATGAACTGAGCAGAGAATTCTCAAAGGAATAAATACAGATGGCCAGTGGATACCTAAAAATGTGTTCAAAATACTTAGCCTTAAAGGAAATAAAAATATAAACAGTTTTGATATTCTATTTTGCACCCGTTAAAATAAAGTGGAGACATAAGAATCCCTGGAAGAATATTGGGCGTGTAGCCAAAGGATGATCAATTATTCTAAAAGGACAATTGCTCAACTATGTTCATAGCAGTGTTATTCCTAATAGCCAGAACCTGGAAACAACCTAGAGACAGGTTTTCTCCCATGATAGGGTTTGGTATGACTTGGGCTTGAGCATTCTTTAACAACCACTATGAGTCCTATATTCAGGTGTCCTGCTCTGTCCAAAATACACTGTTTCCTTATAGTTACCCATCACATTTGGCTCTTAAACTTTCTGTGCCCTCTTCCACAATGTTCCTTGAGCTTTGTATGGAAGGGAGTTGTGGTATATATGTCTGTAGCTAGAAGTTGTCCTATGTCCTGCCTGGTCCACAGCTGCTCAGACCCAAGTAAACACACAGAGGCTTATATTAATTAAAACTGCTCAGCCATTAGCTCAGGCCTACCACTGACTAGCTCATAGCATTTAAACTCAGCCCATTTCTGTTAATCTATATGTTAACACGTGTTCTGTGGCTTAACCTGTGTGCCATTACATGCTGCTCCCTGAACAGCAGGATGGCATCTCCTGACTCAGCCTTCCTGGTCCCAGAATTCTCCTTGTCTGCTTATCCATGCTATACTTCCTGCCTGGCTACTGGCCAATCAGCATTTTATTAAACCAGTGTACAAAAGCATTATCCCACAGCATTTCCCCCTTCAGTTTAATTAAAAAGGAAAGTTCTAACTTTAACATAGTAAAATTATATATAACAAAACAGTTATCAAACAAGAATTACAGTTACAATATCTAGACTATATATATTTGGCAAATTCAAAGAAAATATTCTATTTATCCTATATTTGTGAGTCTAAGGTTTCATATCTAATTTACCTTTTATCATAACTAAGGAAAATTATAACTATATAGTCTTCAACTACATCAAAGACCTCAGAAGGATATAATATTACCTAATAAAAGGGAATGGATATGTATAGGATATTAAGGTAGATTATTGTATATACTAGTAAACTAATTTAGTAAAATATCAGCCTTAGATAAATTGTACTGTTATGGATTCTTGTATATTGATACAAATGCAAACTATGTTTATATTCTTATTCCAGATAATTTGTATATTGTTACAAATACAGAACCATATTTGTTGTAATGTACATATATTTCTACTCTTATTTGAAATGTTTTGTATATTGATACAAATGTAAAATTATATTTGTTATACTGTATGTATGTTCTACCTCTGCTTAGGATATTTGGTATATTGATATATATTTAGGATTATTGTCATATTGCATATTGTTCTATACATTTCCACCTCTGCTTAAGCTATTTTGTGTATTGTCACAATTTTGAAGTCATCATCCTTTTACTGCACATTTGCTTACAAACTGTTTACCCTGTTTACGTGAGGCCTTAGTACTTAGGTTATCTGGGTAGATAAGACTTAGAGATTTATAGTCACCTATGTTTGACATTTCTATTGTTATTTTAGATAGGTTCTCCAGACTTACAGAAACATATGTCAGATACATAAGTATCGTCAAAACTTTATAAACCTGAATAATATGGCATTTAAATGTTTCTTATTGCTCCTGGCAGCACTGATCTGATCCCAAGACAATGCTGGGCTTCTGTGACATTTCCATTTGGAAATTTGTCTTCATCTTGGTACAAAATGGCCTACTAGGCAAACACCTGCCCTTGCCTCGACTGCTGACAGTAAAATGGTCTGACAGGTACTCTAAACCTGTAGCCACTTTGAATGCACCAGCAATGCTGAGTAACTTCAGGTGACCGTCCAGGCGGCCAGCTGTCTCTGTCTACTCTCACAAGACTTCTAAAAGTTGCTTGCGTCCTTCTCCCATTTCTCAGATATTATATTCCTTCTCAGGTCTTTGATAGGATTGAAGACTAACAGTTATAGTTACAATCTTTTTGTATCTGAGCTAGAACATATTAAGTATTAGATTTAGGTTCTTTAGGATAGGACAGCTTTTGGAATGGTCTTTGTAACATGCCATTTACCTATGCTCCAGACTTCTCTGGATTTTAGTATGTGTCTTTTGTTTGATATTGTTCATGTTGGTTGTAGTTCCATCTTGTCTAGGTCATTATCCCTTATTCCTCATGGACAATATTTGATGATGATTCCCCTTTTGAATAGTTTTGTATTAGGTTAGAACTTTCTTATTTAGACAAAAGGGGGGATGTAGCGGGTAGCTTTTCCAACTTTGGCCTGGAAGTTCTACCCCCAGTGAGGCTTCCGGTAACTGTCACCCCTACCTAAGACCTGAGATCTGGATGTGCCAGCTCTCTTGGTTCCTGGTGATCCTGGGTGTTGGATGGTAGACCAAGCAGAGTTCTCCAGAGAACACCGCTGGACTGCACTGCACCTCTCCCGGATCTTGTAAACTATCCATTTACGTGTTGTAAGTTGCCCCAAAATAAACCTCCCTTCTAACTACATGTAGTTGCCTTAATAAATCCCCCATTACATGTCCCATTTAGGGGTGAGCATTCTGCTTATTCACTGTACCTTGGCCAGTTGTGGGTCTCTGTATTAATCATCATCTATAGCAAATTGAAGCTTCTCAGGAGAAGGCTGATACATTGATTCAGATTTAATGGTAAGTCTTTAAGAGCCAGTGTATTATGTCCCTTTAGCTAAATAATAGTAATAGATTCTCCCCTATAGCCTATGATCACTCTAGTCGCAGGTTCTTACCCAATTATGGTTTCAGGTGTGTGCTTCATCTTATGGAGCTAAACTTAAATCTAATCAGAAAGTTGTTGGTTGCTGTCATGATGTTGCAGCCACTATTCCACCAGTGGGCAGGTCTTGCCAAGTCACATCATACTTGTAGCTCCCAGGGTTCAGAACTGGATAAGATTGATGAATCCTCTTCTTCTCTGGTAGTATGAACAGCACTTCCCAGCACTATGATAGCTAGACAACAAGGATGAATGCTTCCAGCTTCATTCATTTGCCTGAAAATTTCATAATTTCATCTTTCTGAACAGCTGAATAATATTCCATTGCATAAATATACATTTCATTATTCATTCATCAGCTGATGGACATCTAGGCCTTTTTCTCCTGGCTATTGTGAGCAGAGCATCAATGAACATGGATGAGCATGTGTCTCTAGATTAGGATACGGAGTCCTTTGGGTAAATGCCCAAGAGAGGTACAGCTTGATCGTCTGGCAGACATTATTTTTAGCTTTCTGAGGAACTCCACACTGATATTTACAGTCATTACTCCAGTTTGCACTCCTTCTGGCAATGAATAAGTGTTCCCATGTCCCACATCCAGCTCAGCATTTGTTGATGCTGGGTTTCATTGTTGTTGTTTAGTTTTGTTTTATCTTAATCATTCTGACTGGGGTGTGAAAAACCTCAAAGAATTTTTAAATTGTGTGGATAAGGATTTTTCTCCAGTTGTTATCTTTCTTTTTATTGAATTGTTAATTTCCTTCCTTTTGTGGGAGTACTTTCCTTTTTCTAAAGCTCTTTGTCTATTCTAGATAGTAACTCTCTATCAGATATACAGTTGGTATTGAATTCTTTCTGATTCCACTGACAGCCTTTGCTGATCAGAAGCCCTTAGTTTAATGAGATCCCCATTATTAACTGTTTGTCTTAATTTCTGGTCTATTGGAGTTCTGTTCAAAGTCTTTTCCTGGGCCATTGAAGTCAAGCCTATCCCCTACTTTCTGCCCCATCGAATTCAGGGTCTAAAATCTAATGTCAGGGTCCTTGATCCATTTGGTTTTGAGCAAGTCTGAGCAAACATTTCTTAGACTCCAGTCTTTAATTCTGTGACATATCTGTGTATTTAAAAGTCCTCTGAGGAAGCCGGGCGTGGTGGCGCACGCCTTTAATCCCAGCACTTGGGAGGCAGAGGCAGGCGGATCTTTGTGAGTTCGAGGCCAGCCTGGGCTACCAAGTGAGCTCCAGGAAAGGCGCAAAGCTACACAGAGAAACCCTGTCTCGAAAAAACCAAAAAAAAAAAAAAAGTCCTCTGAGGAAAATTAAGGAGCACATAAAATACAAAATAGACTGAAGCTGTCCAGCACTGAGTACTGGGGCAATGCTGCAGTTCAAGTTCACTCTACTGTGCAGTCAGAGGAGCTAAGTGATGGGGGACCTTTCTGCTTCCTTCACCCGGCTCTGTTGTAGAAACAATAATGGTGAAAACTCACTCTAAACAAAGTAAAAGTCCCCCCAGATGTCAGGCCATGAAGGCCCGCACCTTTAATCCCAGCACTTGGGAGACAGATCTCTGAGTTTAAGGCCAGCATACTCTACAGAGCAAATTCTGGGACATCCAGGGCTGCACAGAAACCTTGTCTAAGGAAGAAAATAAAAAGTTCCCCCCAAGAATTATTGTGCACCTTCTTCCCTGGGAAGTGAACTTGTAAATCTGATACACATGAAACCAAAACCTGCATAGAAAGAACTTGAGTTTGATTGTGGTCAGGAAATGAGCAGCTAATGAAAGGCACAGTTGCAGGAACTCTGGGGTCACATTGGGATGGCCATGTGTAGATAAGATCCCACTTCTGTGGGATCTTCACAAGGAAATCTCACAGGAAGAAATTCAATAGCAATTTCAAGGAGCTGGGTGTTGGAAGAAATAGGATGGTGATGGTGAACTGAAAATTCAGATCCAAGAGAAGTTCTGGAGACCAGTGTGCACTGTGGTGACAACAGTCAATAGTATTACAGCCCGACAGGAATTTGTTTGGGAAGACCTTATGTGTTCTTTCTGCACAAACACAAATAAATGGCCACTGCCTTCAGTAATGCATGTGTTAGCTAACCTGTAATCATTTCCTAGTATATACGTATATCAGATCAGCACATCGGTATCTTAAGCATACAGAAGTTTACTAGTCAGTTATACATCAACAAAGCCAAAGAGGAAAGACAAATGGCAGATGGGGACAGAATCACAGCATCCAATCAGTGAGTAAAACCTTAGCATCAGACAGACCTTAGCAGAGAGACACAAGTGCTTTCTGTGTGTGCACAAAGGGCTCTCTAACATAGTGGCTGACAGGGAGAAAATGCTTCTTTTATGAATGAACAAATGGATGAATGAGGACAAACATGAGCCAATGTTCTCATAAATGGAAGAATCTGTGACCCAGCTACATAAAATTCTGCAGACATCAAGAATTTACTAAGACTCTGGGTGCAGGGTCAAATGCCTTTAATCCCGGCACTCAGGAAGGAAAGGCAGGAGGATCTTTGTGAGTATGAGACCATCCTGGTCTACATAGTAAGTTTTAGGACAGCTAGAGCTACATAGGGAGACCCTGACTTCTGAGAGAAAGAGAGATAACCAGAGAGAGAGAGAGAGAGAGAGAGAGAGAGAGAGAGAGAGAAATTACTAAGACCCTAGATTACTGATACAATTCCAAGCACCTATGTTTGAACCCTAACTATGTTCATAATTATGGATTTCACTCCAACCACGTCATGTGTCCATAGAGAATGTTTGATTCATAAGACAGCTGCATCATCTCACTAACTAACCTATAATAACCATCATAAGAGACATCACTCCAGCTCCATCCTTTAATGTTTGGGTGATAATTTAGCACAACACAAAATCCCTTCTTGCCACTGTGTTCCTCTGAGCGCCAGAGTCTGAAAGAGAAAATGATGAAGGTAATTCACACAACAATACTTTGAAAAGGGATAGAGGCAACAGGGGTCTGAAAGCTGTGAGTGAACTTTGAGGAAATCAAGGTCATGGGTGCCCAAGTTACCCCTCACACACTACACATGCAGCTTCTCCTCCACTTGAATCTCTGGCTTTCCCTTGAAAACTGAGCCCACAGCACCTTATTGTATTATGTAGAATGCAGGCAAGTTGGACTGAGTCTATCAGGTCGATCTCAGTCCTTGGGGGTGGCCTTGATCTGGAGGTGATGGGAAAGGGGGGTGGGCTGGGGGGACGGGGAGGGGGGCAGGAAGGGGGAGAACAAGGAAATCTGTGGCTGTTATGTAGAACTGAAGAGTATTGTAAAATAAAATATATAAAATAAAAGAAATTTAAAAAAAACAATGCAGGCAAGTATCCCAAAGGCTCACCTTTTCTAAATAACATTCTTATTTACTCTTTGAGATCTTAATACAAGATATTTTGATCATAGTCTTTCCTGTCCCTATCTTCTTCTGGACTTTCCCCAAACTCCTTACTCACTCAACTTCATGTTTATTCTCTCTCATTAAAAGAACAAAAACCATGGAGTCCATTTGTGTTTGTCGACTGCTCCTGAGCATGGGGCCTGCCCTGGAGTGTGGTTGTTGTACCTAGTGACACTCCACTAGGGAAAGCTGGTTTTCCTCTCCAGAAGCTATAAATGGGAAGAGCATCTGTGTTAGGGTGGGACTCTGTGCCCATGTCCCCTCCTCCATGCTGGGATTTAGTCTGGCTTGAGCATGTGCAGGTCTAAAGTATGCTGTCACAGTCTCTGTGAGCTCATGTGTGCATCTGCCCTTCTTAATGGAATGATTTAGAACCTGAGGAACTAACTAAAATATACACACCTCTTATTTATCATAGCTTGAGCAAGTACTTTTATTCCTGGTATTCTCTAAATTAAAATTTGGGACCACAGTACCATGGGAATAAGTTGTCATATCACACAATTGTATGAGAGATGAGGGATTTCCCCCTGGGATATACCGTGAGAATGTGAAACCACAGAATCACTCAGGCCACATACAGAGATGCAAAATCTTGAAACAAGAAGATAAGAACTGTAGCATTTGAACCTACTCAGCACGATATACAAATAGTATAAAGTGGGAACTCAAAGGGGGAAAGAAAGACATGCGAAGAAGAGGAGAAGAGGAACCACACTGTGAGAGAACTCTGTCCTAAGACACTCTGCAACAAACATAAATTCATGAGCTTCTGTATGCAAATATGGTTTTAGACGAACCAGAAACGTGAGCAAACACTTAAGACACTGACAACATCCATTTTGACGGGACAGACAAGTTCTGACACCACATTCTAGAGGACCATTGGCCACTCACCATTGTGTGGGCTCCCACTTCCCACTCAGCTGCCTCCAGCAGAGGGAAGGCAAACCTCACATCCTGGTCCTTCTGAAGCTGCTCCTCTGAGCTCTCTGCTTCCCACTGTCTTCATAACTCACTCATGGGCTCTCTCCACTCACTGGACCACTGGCCACATCCTGACACAGCTCTGGTTAGCAGCTGTGGGAGGAGGATGTCTCTCTCCTCATGCCTCTCTTCCCTTGATCCCTGAACTGCTGAGCAGGAGCCTCATGGGTTCACAGAACTTTGGGAACAGTTGGGAAAATTAATGGATCACAATATACCAGAGGGGAACTTAAACTACTTACTAATAATAGGATCATTTGAGTCCCTCCTGCAAATGTCTTCTAGCTCATATCCACATGCTCAGGCTCCAACTCTGCCAAACACTTCCCTTCTTGAAATCTACTCTAGCTACTCCCATTCAGACACATTATAAGCAAACAGCACATGTTCTTCTGCCTTGAGGACCAGCCTCCAGCAGCACAGGGCTTGAGGGGGAGCCTACGGAACTACTGGACCTGGATTTTTTATCTGAGGGAGTAAAACTTAACAGTCTGGGGCCTGCTAGAGAGGGAACACACACACACACACACACACACACACACACACACACACACACACACACACTTAGGATCTTTTTATCATCTCTCTCAGTTCTTCATTTCTTTTCTGACCTCTATCCATAAATGTCCCTTCTGTCTCTCTTGATGTCTTCATTCTAATTAACTTGATTTTTTTTTCCCTTACAGCTTAAATACCCCAGCAAAATCTTTCAGGCAATATAAAATTACAATATACTGCACTTTATTTTTCAAGTGAATGATTACAATGAATACAGATTAGAAAAATATGTTTCTCATTTCCCTTACATGATTAAAACAAAATCATCCCAAGAACCCACATGCATTCACCTCTAAGTAACTTGTTATAGATTAACAGAGTGTGAGCAAGCAGGGTATTTTATCAGCCAGTTCTTTTGCCGGCAGGTTGTATACTGTGGTTACAGAGAAAGGACCAATCATTTTATTATTTATCTCTAAAAGTAAACTTATAGGAAACCTTAGAATAATCACAAATATAAAATTTATATATGAAAAACAATCAGTCATCTCTACTTTAAATCTTTAGGATGCATACCCATTCATCAACAGGAAGTTGAGGGCAGAAATGGGCACAAGGAATTAATCATCACCTTTGGTCATCAACCAATGTAGCAAGAGGCACATGAGCTAGTAATAATTTATTCTTGTTCCCTGACCTTAACGCGTCCTCACTCAACTGTGCACCTTTCTAAACTTTAGATGGTTTCCTAGGGTTTTCCCCCTCAAAGCTAGTCACAAAACTTTCACAGTCTAACCTTAAGTTACTTTTCAAAGCTTTGTTTCAGCTGTGATGCAATCTGAAACCTATGAACACATTTTCCAACACTAAGATTAAAAGAATTTAAGCTACCTAGGCTACTGGGACTTAATCATTAACCTAAGCCACAGTCTACATGGCTCTTCAAGAGAAATAGCTGTGTGACATTTCCTTGTTTTATTTTTTATCCTCTGCAGGCTCTGTTTTATCAGAGTCAGGAGCAACATTTTATCCTCCCTTTACCTATGTTAACTTTCCCACTAAACTAACTTCTATCATAATCCCTTATTATGTTGATTAAAAACTCTCAATCATCAAACTTCTATTTACAGTAACACTATTAGTGTATAAAATCATTGTCTCAGTTGAACAGTACAGCTCAGAAGGAAATCATCTTCATAATAATCCTCAGGTAAAAATGTCCAGTAGAACGGGATATTACCAAGAGATGATCACACTGCATTAAGGGCAGTGGGGACTCCCCAGGCCCATTCTCACCATGCCAGATACCAGAGGAAGACGGCAGCAGCAAAGGTGGAAATGCACAGCAGTAGCAAGAGACGTTCTGGGGCTGAGGTTCTCAGGGCTATGCCTATCCCAGATTCACCATGAGCGTTGTGATTCCTGGTGAGTCGGCTTCCTGGACCTTAACTGTCAGCTGCTGCTCCTCTGACACGGCCACTGACATACATGCATGCAGAACACACACACACACACACACACACACACACACACACACACACACAGTTCATGTTTCTAGGTTTTCTCATACTTTTGTATCCAAACATACTGAAAACCATGGGTTCACACTATTACCCCATTTTAATGTAATGCCGCCACGGGTCTCATTTCTTTCCCAAATTTCAGCATTTCTACCTACTTCTGTGAGTGAAAAAAATCTGTGTTCATTATCTCAATGGAAAGCTCTCAAGTGACAATCTCTTGATGCTGCCCATCACCCTCCCACGTCTAAGCTGCCTGTCTCTCCAGGATGGGCTCCAGCCCTCAGGTCAAGCCTGTGTCCCTGCACTGATGCCTTCCTCCCTTTAGCAGGACCGGACACCTTGCTGGAGTTCTCACTCCTGAGGAACCTCCTTCACCGGTCTTCTGTGATGACTCCTGGTGCAAATCCCTGAGGAACCTCCCTTTACCCCTGAGGCTTTACACTCCACTAGGTCACCTCCATGTGCAGAAGCCCTCATCCCCCTGGACGGTACTGAGTGGCCACACAGTTATCCCACCAGGTAGACAGCATCCTTACCTTGCCAGTCTCTGAAACCCATACCAGCTCTGCCTTCTGCACAGACACTCTCCTCGGCCTATTTGACCACTACACCCAATGCCAGGACATCCACAACCAGGCAAGGGTGCTCTCCTTACTCTACTAGACACTAAGGTCCCATGTTGATACTCACCATAGAGACAGTCTTTACCCATGCCTGGTCTGCCCTCTGCAAGGAATCTCCTTTCAACCTTCTGTGTCTCTGAATCCAACCCAGTATAGAGCCAACACTATAGACAGGTGCACTCCTCACTATGCCCGGTGCCCTTCTCACTATGCATGGGTAACATCAACACCATGCATGAATGTCCTCCTCACTCTGCACAGGTGCACTCCTCACTATACACAGGTGCACTCCTCACTCTACACAGGTGCCCTCCACACTATACACAGGTGCACTCCTCACTATACACAGGTGCAGTCCTCACTATACACAGGTGCACTCCTCACTATACACAGGTGCACTCCTCACTCTACACAGGTGCACTCCTCACTATACACAGGTGCACTCCTCACTATACACAGGTGCACTCCTCACTATACACAGGTGCCCTCCTCACTATACACAGGTGCACTCCTCACTCTACACAGGTGCCCTCCTCACTCTACACAGGTGCCCTCCTCACTATACACAGGTGCACTCCTCACTATACACAGGTGCAGTCCTCACTATACACAGGTGCACTCCTCACTATACACAGGTGCACTCCTCACTATACACAGGTGCACTCCTCACTATACACAGGTGCACTCCTCACTATACACAGGTGCACTCCTCACTATACACAGGTGCACTCCTCACTATACACAGGTGTACTCCTCACTATACACAGGTGCACTCCTCACTCTACACAGGTGCACTCCTCACTATACACAGGTGCACTCCTCACTATACACAGGTGCCCTCCTCACTATACACAGGTGCACTCCTCACTCTACACAGGTGCACTCCTCACTATACACAGGTGCCCTCCTCACTATACACAGGTGCCCTCCTCACTATACACAGGTGCCCTCCTCACTATACACAGGTGCACTGCTCACTCTACACAGGTGCACTCCTCACTATACACAGGTGCACTCCTCACTCCACACAGGTGCACTCCTCACTATACACAGGTGCACTCCTCACTATACACAGATGCCCTCCTCACTATACACATGTGCACTGCTCACTCTACACAGGTGCACTCCTCACTATACACAGGTGCACTCCTCACTCCACACAGGTGCCCTCCTCACTCTACACAGGTGCCCTCCTAATCCTTCCAAATTCCCAGTTCCTCCATTAGAACCCTCTCCTCTCCTATTTCCAGTTCTGACCCCCCACAGGAAGTTACCTAATGAGTTCATACTCTACTCACCATGCTGGAGCACAGACTCCCTACAAGTGACCATTCCATAGCATAGCTGCCCCCTCACATCTCAGGCTCTGATGTCTCACACCAGACTGCTGCTTGAGACTCTCTCCTGAATCCAGACACTTTCTCACCAGCATGCTGACATTCCCCTCACTGCTTGGGCTCCAGTTCTGCTGTCATGCCAGCCCTCAGCACGGTCACCCAGACCCTGGGCCAGACCATTGCTGCCCCACACCTGACCCTTCCACAGACACCTGCCTTGCCCTCCTACACCATTCTTTATTCAGTAAGTTACTAAGTAACTGAGGTGATGCAAGGAAAGAAACCAGATATGACAGAATATGAACTCCTGTGTAATTATTAGACCAATTGACTGTTTCCATGGTGATAAATATACCTACACACCACTTCACTCCAGTCACAGGTGCTCAGGGGTTTTACCCCCTCAGCAAAAATATATTTCTAAATTTATCATATCCCACATATACTAGAATAATCCACACACAATATTCAAGTGGCTTCCAATGACAAATATTTCTCATTTGGATATGTCCTAAGGGTTTGGTTATGGGTCACTGAGATGCTGTTCAGCTTCTTTACACATTTATCACTTTGGAGTGAGGTCAGAGAATCACAGCTTCTTGTAAGTTGAATGTGTAGTAGCCTCCTGTATTTAGATAATCAGATTATTTCTCATTCTATGGGTCAGTGAAAGTGACCTGGACAAACCAGACAATTGGGGTTGAAAGCATACTCTATAAAAAGAAAGATGAGTCAAAGGCTTTGAAACAGTCCCTTTACAGAGGAGTATGAAAGCACTGGGAACCAGCATAGGATCTACACCTAATCCCTTTACTGTTTACTCAGGAGATTTATGTTATTGGGTTTTAAAATGAAACATTAATCCCATCAGCAGAAAAGAGGTACTATTGCAACACGAGCATGAAATACTAAAACTTGCTGGAGAGATGGCTCAGTGGTTAAGAGCACTGACTGCTCTTCCAAAGGTCCCAAGATCAATTCCCAGCAACTATATAGTTGCTCACAACCGTCTCTAGAGGGATCTGATCCCCTCTACTGGCATAAAGCCACACATGCAGATAGAGAACTCATACATAAAAATAAATAAATAAAATATTCAACTTGAGCTTTATTTTCTCTGATAGTGAAGTAGACTGGTGTCATACAAGTTTAGTGTTGGGTGTCTGTCATGTACACCATGGGGTCTGTCAGGAAGCAGTGTGGTTATGTCTGGGATGGTGATGGTGCACATTTTCCTGTTCACAAATATCTGTATTCATATCTTTTACACCTGACCTGTCAAAGAAAGACTTTATGTAGACTTTTACCCAGTTCATAGGAGGCTACCTCTCTAATTCTTTGGAATTCCTGGAGCTATTGGGAAGGCTGCTTTATGATGGTAGGTCATGAAGCTTTATGCTGCTCAGTTCTTTCACAGTTCATGCTAACAAGACAATTCATATTGGGAGCTCACCATTTCAGAAACACTGACATTGTGATTAAAGTGTGAAGTCTTTGAGCCATGAGATGCTCACCCTGGCAGGGAAGTGATGCTGAAGGCTGAGTTCAATCTCTTATAAATCAAACAATCACACCTATATAATGAACCCTGATTAATCTCTGAACATCAGAGCCCAGATGAGTGCCCCCTGGTTGGCCTATTCTGTATACTGTCTCTTATTAACATTGTGGGAAAAGATGCATAAATGGGGTCAATGGAAGTTCCCTATTTGGAACCCTCCCTGACCTTTCCTGGGATGTCCCTCCCTTTAGTTCTGCTTTGTGTTCTTCTACATAACAAAACTATAATACTAATATAGCAGAATCATTAGTTCAGTGTGTCATCCTACAACTTATAAATCTGCAGGTATCAAGGGATCCTGGGACTCTGCAGAGAGTTGACTTGAAGTAAGGGCACCCTTGGGAACTCCTGAACTTGAAGCTCAAGTCTGAAATGAGGACAGTCTTTGGAGTCATGGCCTAAACTTGTAGAATAATTTAATTAGTAAATTAAATTTTTTCAGCTGTGGCTTATCAGAACAGTCATAAGAAACATTTTGGAGATGGCTGAGGAAATACAGGCAAGATCACACATCATCTGAGAAAAGAACTGTTACATTTTCTAAGAGTGATAGTGGTATAGTTTTTTTGTACAATGACAATTTCAGATGATATATACTGAAATATTGACTGAAGTGTAATGTATCGAACTAACTCTCAAGTAACCTATCAAGTAACATTTTCATATATGTACACATACATACACATATCGAATTATCTAAATGTCAACAGTTGATGATACCATCCAGCCAACTTCTGTTTCAAAATACTTCTGATAAGAAGTTGAAAAGCCTTCCCAAGTGTTAAGTAGCATACAGGCTCCCAAGGGACATGTGAGTCTCCTTAATGTCCATCCACAGGGCACAGGCTGTCCCTAATGTGGCCTGCACCAACCTGAGACACGAAAAATCATGGGTGTGGCAGTAGAATGTTGTTCATCGTCTTCTTAAACTTGATATGGATAAAGTCCACCCAGCCAGCATCAGCCACCATTAGAGGCCCACATCAGCCTCACGTCACCCATAGCACCTGATGCACTAGCCATGAGGATCAAGTTCCTGAATGGTTCCTGGCAGTGCAGGTATTGGGGGACACAGAAAATGCTGATGGAAGGGCACAAACTGCCAGAGAAAATGTGAGTAAGCACTGACGATCAAAGTGACAATGGTAACAATGTCATCCTGTCTGTCTGAATTTGTTTAAGAAGATCTTAAATGTTCTAACACCACACACACACACAAAACAGACAACAATGTTAGGTAATAGAGGGTGTTGTTAACTTGATTGTGGTAGCCATTGCCCAATATGTTTCCATATCAAGTCAAGATATTGTAATGTAAATATATATATATTTTATTTGTCAATTATACATCAATAAATCCAAAGACAGAGGAACAAAGAGAGAGAGAAATGGGTAGAGGAACCAAACCATACAAAATTATCATCAAATAACACTTTAGGAATCTAAGAATGGACACAGAGTCTCTGGTATATGTAGCATGAATCTTAAAGAGTCTTTATTAATAAAATCAAACCTGAGCCAGGTATTGGGGTATATGCTGGATGATCAGAGAGACAGAAAAAGCCACAGCTAACCTCATCTGGCCAACTTCTCAGCTGATCTTGTTTCCTCAGACTGGAACCCTTGTGTCCTCATATCTGAATGGCTCTCAGCTGAACTGTGCTGCTCAAAACCTAAAAGCTCAACCAGCCAAATGCTTCTAGTCTCTGGTCCTCATGCCTTATATATCTTTTTGCTTTCTACCATCACTCCCTAGGATTAAAGGCTGGCTTTCTGGGATTAAAGGCGTGAGTCACCATGCTTGACTGTATCCTTGAACAGATGGATTTCTGCTGTGGGATGTTCTGTATGGCAAATGTGTTGCTCTGATTGGTTAGTAAATAAAACACTGGCCAGTAGTCAGGCAGGAGGAAGTGTAGGCGGGACAAGGAGGAGAAGAATTCTGGGAAGTGGAAGGCTGAGTCAGAGACACTGCCAGCCGCCGCCATGACAAGCCGCATGTGAAGATGCCAGTAAGCCACGAGCCACGGGGCAAGGTATAGATTTATAGAAATGGGTTAATTTAAGATATAAGAACAGTTAGCAAGAAGCCTGCCACGGCCATACAGTTTGTAAGCAATATAAGTCTCTGTGTTTACTTGGTTGGGTCTGAGCCGCTGTGGGACTGGCGGGTGAGAGAGATTTGTCCTGACTGTGGGCCAGGCAGAAAAACTCCAGCTACAGATTTCTGCCTCTGAAATGCTAGGATTAAAGGTGTGTGCTACCAGGTATAAGAGAAAGTCTCATTATATAAAAGAGTAAAGGATGAATAGATAAGTATTTGTGAAGGCCAGTGTTATCAAATGGATAACTGTTGGCTGCCTACCTAAATTTTTAATGGACATCTCTTCCACAAGAAGATCTTTCCAGGTGTCTGGAAATGCTGGATAAAAATGCAATCCATGTCCATGGAGAATGCTTGATTCATAAGTATATTTTCTTCATCTGACAAACTGACTTCTCTTTAGCACTGCAAGGGATGTCATTCCAGCCCCAACCAGAATATCGATGATTTATTATAACACATTGTTCAATGTCACTGTTGGGCTCACCTGGGTGCCAGAACCTGGAAGGGAAGAAAGAGAATTAGTGTGTTTCCCTCAGTGATTCTGGGAAAGAGAAAATAAGAGTAAGCAAGCCTCAGGATACAATGGGAATTTGTGGAAATCAGATTCAGGTGTGTACAAAACAACCGTTCTCCACCACCCATGTCTGACATGTCCCTGAAAACAGGACCACCTCACTCAATATTCTCTTAGCCTGTTACTTAATTTTCTCCCAGAACATATTCCAAGGGCTACTTCATCCCTAGGTCTTGGTACCCAGGGACTGTCATTCCATGTGATTATTTGTATGATGAAAAGGTCTTTCCTTATTCTCATGTTTTATTAAAGTTTTTTTTTTTTTCATTTTACAATAGTGTTATTTTCGAGACTGGAGAACTACTTAAAATATCTAGATAATCCAATTATTTCTGTCATCTAGGACAAGTAACTTACAATCCTGGACTCCTACCTGTCTCTTCTGAAGACTGAGAAGGACAGTAGCATCACTACCTGTTTCTCACAACAGAAATCAGGATAGAATGTGGGAACATACTAAGATATTAAATTTTTAAATAATTACATAAATACAACACACATATCAGATTGAGGACTTTTGATTTATGAGAAATAATCAGTTATGATCTTAAAATCAATTTTTATTATAAAGATATAAATAAAAGCTAGAGAGATGGCTAAGGAATTAAGGGCGCTTGTGCTTTTCTAGAAACTATGAGAGTTCTGTTCCCAGCACCCATGTTTGCACAGTCATGCCACTTGCAACCCCAGCTCCAGGGCATCCAACACCATCTTCTGGGCTCCATGGGTACCCACATACACACGACACACACTCATACAGAGACACAGAACCAATGTAAAGAAGAAAGCCAAGAGGTCAGAGCTCAGAGCTAAAACCTTACCCTTGCTCCCACGGTGGCCCTACCTCTCTGAAAGAGACCTACTTCCTGTGTGTTTATCTTTAATATAGTCTTTCTGTTCTGCCTTCTCATTGGTTGTAAACCCAAACACATGACTGTCTCGTCACTGACTGTAAGTACAGCCCTCCAGGTCTTAAAGGTGTACATCTACAATGCTGGCTGTATCCCTGAACACAGAGAGATCTACCTAGCTCTGTCTACCAAATGCAGGGATTAAAGGCGTGCACCACCACCGCCTGGCTCTTGCTATGGCTCTAATAGCTATGACCCCGGGCAACTTTATTTATTAACATACAATTAAAATCACATTTCAGTACAAATAAAATACCGCCATATACACACAAATAAAAATAAATTAAATCCTATTTTAAAATATAGAGAGAGATTGAATAATAAAACACACCATGGTGCAGCACCTTGGTTGAGTACCCTGGGTACTTATCATCCTACACTCTTAAACTCAGTTCCCTCATCTGTCCTGGAGTATCAGTGACATGTGTCTCACAGGACTCCTTGATGAGGAAATGGGGATAAAGTAACTCCATCCTCAGGACTCACACCAGGAGTGAGCTGTTTTAGTTTCATAACCAACAGCTGGAACACCCTAAAGTCTTCTCATGCTACAGGACCCAGGACTCCTCTAGGTAACTCTGGACTCACGTGGCACTTTCATTGTATGGTGTCTGATCAACCCAGCGCCACTGTCGATGACCTGCATCCAAAAGCCCAATATAATAAACAGCTTTAGGATCCAGGATCTTGGTGATGAAATCCTAAGAGGAAAGAAAGACACAGCATTCAGCCTGGATGGAATGCTTCTTTTTCTGTTATAGAAATTGTATAAAATCTTTTAAAAGTTATTTTAACTATACAAAAGTATAGATCCAATGTGATGCACATATGGAAATACATAATAATCAAATCCTATTCATCTCTCTAGGTCCATCAATAGTTTTCAAATTATAGACTGAATTCACCAAGTATATATTTTAGAGGAACACTGTGATATTTTGACTGACTTTCTTCTGGTCACACAGAGATGAAAAGACAAAGAAAGGATCAAGGAATAGAAGAGCCACCCACACCACCAGGAGTGCCATCTTCTCTGGTTGAGCAGGACACAAAGTCATCACTCATGGGCCTGATTTCCATGACATTGGAAACAATCTCAGACTCACTCCCCTCTTTTCTTCCCCAACACCATTCTTGAATGTTGTGCATGAGAGAATTTAGCAGATTTAAGCATTCTCCATTCACAACCTCAGATATTTCATTTCTGATGGTTGGCTGTGACTCTCCTGATTTGATCCCCTTTCCCTAATCAACTCTGCACCCTCCTCTGTTAGGCAGTGGGTACTACAGGAAGCATTAGAGTGCTGAAATCACAAACTGCTCTTTCAAGCAGAAACATTTCATCCTTCCCTCCACCTCAGAGGTTGTATTTCTGTTGCCATGGTTCCTTGTGGGTTGTTCAGCTTCACTGAAGCAGGGACAAGGTGTAGAATGCCAAGGCTGGAGCAACCTTTCCAGCTTCCTGATGGAAAGCCTTCTGCCACATCAGCAACACCCATGTCAACAAAACTCCCTCTTAGTAAAAGGAGGCAGACAGCAGGCAAGGCCCAGGCCCCACTCTCTCCCAGGATGCACCTCCTCTTCCTGGCTGTGGATCACCATCAGATGAGCACCCATGCTGGAGCACTTCTCCTCACTCTCTCTCCAAGATGCTGGGCCAGTCGCAGTGAAGTAGCAGTGGGAACTAAATGGCTTCCAATCCTTTGGGCAACAGCTCCAGACTTTGGGGGAAGAAGGAAATGTAAGTGCAATGTCATAGAGTCATTTTAAAAGCTGC
This sequence comes from Peromyscus leucopus, assembly GCF_004664715.2. Taxonomy (NCBI): domain Eukaryota; kingdom Metazoa; phylum Chordata; class Mammalia; order Rodentia; family Cricetidae; genus Peromyscus; species Peromyscus leucopus. The sequence continues at coordinate 147,719,045 of NC_051065.1, forward strand.
TTGATGTGAAGACCACATGGAAACTGGGACTCTGGACTCTCTGTCAGGTGCCAAGAAACCCCAGTCTACCACTGTTGACACCAATGTCAGGGCCTCTTTATCCTAACGGGTTGGTGTCAGGAAAACTGAGTGTATAGAACCCTCAGATGCCCAAGACATAATGCAAAACATTCTGGGTCTCCAAAGAATAGAACTCATCATACCAAGAACCAGAAGTTCTCATATTACATAAATATATACGTATTTACACATGAAAACAATAGATGCCACTATCCAAGGAAGCAAATTTTCAGAGTTAGCAGACATTTTTAATTAGTGATGATAAAAGTGGTAGTCAATATATTATAACAAGCAAGATAATTAATTATAGGTTTAATCTAAAAACTTTAATGCCCATGATATTTTTATTTTCTGGATGGAAATAAAAAGATTCTGGAAAAGGTTTTAAAAACATGTAAACCAACTCTGTGAGTTCAAGGTCAGCCTGGTCTACAGAGCAAGATGGAAGACAGGCACCAAAACTACATAGAGAAACCCTAACTCAGAAAAAAATATATATATATGTAAACCATGAACAGAAAAAGATGTAAAGAGCTGAATGGAAATTTTATATCTGAGACACATATTTTAAGTATTCCAGGATGTTAATTGCATCCTGAAAGCAACAGAGATATCAGTGAACCCTCAAGGAAAAAAAAAGTGAAATGAAACAGAAAAATAAAGTCTCATGTAAAAACCCTAAATATCTACAAATGAATGAAGTCCTCATAGAAATTCCAAGATTCTTCATAAGATAAATGAACAAAACAATCTCAAAATTTATAAAGAGAGCACAAAAAAAAACTGGATAGCCAAAGCAACCATAAAGAAAAAAGAATGATGTTGGAGGTATCTCCAAACCTGACTTCAGGCTACGCTATAGAGCATGGGACCACAACAAAAGTACACACATTGATCAATGAACACAAAAGAGAACCACAAACATGAACCCACACAGCTACAACCATCGGACTTTTCACTAGAAATACATACCGGAGGAAGATATGCTCTTCAACAAACTGTACTGGGAAAACTAGGTACCAATGTGCAGAAGAGTGAAGCTAGACCCATAGCCATTCTGCGTGAAAATTGACTCTAAAATAGAGTCTAAATGAATTAAACACCTTACTGTGAGGCTTGGAACCTTGAAGTTATTACAAAAAAAGTAAAGACAACATTTCAAGATGTGGGCATAGGCAAAGACTCCCTGAATAGGACTACAGGCTTCTTTACAGCAAAGAATATAGTGAGCAAAGAGAGAGAGATCTGCTGAGAAAGGCAGGAACCCCAGACAAGCTCAAATGGTCTAAAGAAACAAGTGTTTCCAAATGGTATCTTGTCAAAGACAATAAACAAATTGTGCCTATTTAGGGCCAGATGGTGTATTCCAAAGACATCTCAATTACAGATGTCAAAGACAGTCGAGAATCTTAACTTACTCGGGGGCAAACTGATGGATAGCATTAAGCACTTCCCTCTCTTTCCTAAACCTAAACAATACACATTCATCTGTCCACCTTCCAACTTAGTTTACTAGAAAAACAAATTCTCTATTTAAATCTTGAGTAAATTACACTTTGTAGACACTGAAACTGAGAAAAACACAAGAACATACACAGACCAGCATAAGAACACTCACAAACACACACACACACACACACACACACACACACACACACACACACACACTTATGAAAACACTTGAGGGACTACAGAAATGGCCCAGTGGTTAAGAGTGTGTACTGCTCTCACAGAGGACTTGAGTTCAGTTCCCAGCACCCAGAGCCTGTGACTCACAACCACATCTAACTCCAGCTCCAGGATCTGACCGCCTCTTCTGCCTCTGCAGGCACTGCACTCACGTACACCAACCCACACACAGGCACGTGCATATATACATGTATTAATTAAAAATGAAATCTTAAACACACACCATTGAGCATGACTCCCTGGAGATGCTCACATTCACACCAGCAGATTTGCTTTATTCTTTCTGGAGCTCCTTTCTGTTTATAATAAAATTCTACTCAGTCCAGTATTACTTCTCCTTCTCTGAAACTCTTCTTTGTTGACACTAGGAGGCCACACAATTCCAATTATGCCTGATGGGAGACCTCTAAAAAAAACTCCACAGGCACCTGGTATAAAGTGTGTGGTATTAAGTCATGTTCCCATAGTGCCCATTGCTGGTGGAGCTACCCCAGAATCTTGTTGGAAATACTGGTTTTAAGCACATTAAGTTTTACCTTTCGAGAGTAAATGCTGTTTTCTACACACCAACTCAGCGTAATTCAGTTCTTTTATGATTTCTTTTTCATCAAGAAGCTGAGAATATTTTTTAGACAAAGCTGTAAAACAGAATAAAAACAATTCATTTTCCTGGTAGTGCTAAGACTTGACTTTTTACTTTCACTTTCTTACATTCTTTGTAGAAACGAAATGTATAAATGTCCAATTACCTGAGTAGTTAAAGCCATCCTGGGAAAGTTTCCCCATCCCCACAAAATGTGATGGCTTTGGCCCTAGCACTTGGGAATTAGAATAAGATATAGAAAAAGAATCAGGTCATCCTTACTATACAAGTTAGTAGAGTTGGTTGGTTGGTTTTACTAGTTAGTTGGTTGGTTAGTTAGTTTGGCTTCGTTAGTTGGTTGGTTTAGTTAGTTGATTACTTAGCTATTTCATTGCTAGTCTGGGCTACATGAGACCCTACCACAATAAAGACAATTTTCCACCAGGCGCTGGTGGCGCACGTCTTTAATCCCAGCACTTGGGAGGCAGAGCCAGGCGGATCTCTGTGAGTTCGAGGCCAGCCTGAGCTACCAAGTGAGTTCCAGGAAAGGCGCAAAGCTACACAGAGAAACCCTGTCTCAAAAAACCAAAAAAACAAAAAGACAATTTTCCATTACTCCACAGTCAAGATTACACTACTCCTAGTGATTTATGACCACAGCTATCTTCAGGAAGAGCTGGAAGGACAGGACAGATCCATGACCTGGGGACTCTTCAACAATTAATGGAGGGTAAAATAAAGACTACATCTTAGGTGATAAGTTCTATTCAGTATGTGAGCACCACAGGAAATGAGGTGAGAGATGAGCTAATCCAGAGCAGTTCCAGGTTACCTGAGCACAGAAGTTATAGAAGCCCAACACTGATCAAAAGGACTTTGTTTTCGTCCTCTTCTTTCCGGTATCTGCCTCCACCCCAGCTAGCTCTGACTTCCCAGTGTCCCCACACTTTCATGGAGTTCCTAACTTAAAACTAACTCATCTTTCCTCTAGAAAATTGAATTTTCTTTCTTCTCTTCCTCATCTCCCACTTGTTCCTGGAGTCACTAGATTCTGGCTTTCACTTCTGCTCATTTACCAAACACTCCTGAACTAGATGTCAATGGCTCCTCATGACCACTGATCAGTCATCTTCCTGTGGGACTTCTCACATTACCCTGCCCACTTCTCTTCCTCCTTAACTGTTGGGAGACAGTGGCTCCCTCTGGTTTTGCCTGGTCCTGTTTGCTGCTGTTTCCTGTGCTCTTTCCTACCTGTTTCCTTCTACACCCACCTCTCTTAAAACAGAACATTGCATCCAGTTCCTTCTGTATTTCTCTTTCTCCTCCAAAATCCTCTTCCTTAGTGATATTCATTGCCCTGGGTTGTTGGTGTTGGGGTGGGGGTAGAAGTGGTTGTTTTGTTTTTTAATCTGTTTTTGTTATCGGCTGCCTATAAGCAAAGGTCTTCTAAAATGTACACCTCTTTCCTAAAACATGTTAGTATGCATCAACTAAACTGTGCATCTGAGATTTAGGTGAACAAACAAAATTAAATCATCTATTCCAACCCAAACCTCCTGCTCATCTTCCTCTTCAAATTACTTCATGACTGCTAACTGTGTGAAGTCAGAATATTAAAGTCATACCTCACTCCTCTGTGTCCCCTATTCTCAGCTATCCATATTGACCAAAAAGTCACCTCCTTTTGTCCAAGTTATCTCCTCTCCTGAGCATCACTCACATGATCCTTGGATCAAACCCCTAGTGCTGCTCAGATGGATTCTGAATTAATGTCCTAATTTCTCCTTCCCTTTGTTTTCACACTCTGTAAGAGCAAACTTCTCTAAGTCAGTTTTAATTTTATCATGGCCTGCTTCAGATTCTTCAGTGAATCTCCACGACTGTGGCATATTTGAAACACTGGACACACTCCTTATCCTTCCCCATGTGAATATCCATTTAGACTATGCCTTTGCAGTTCCCTACTAAAGAAACTGGTCTGGAGACAGGCCCAGCGGTGGAGACAAGCAGACGCAGGTAAGCCTGTGGCGGCGGCCCGTGGAGGTAGACGGGCCCAGCGGCGGCAGCCGACAGGGATATTCAGACCCGGCAGTAGCCAGCAGATACATTCAGGCCCAGCAGCAGCCCACAGAGGTAGACGGGCCCAGCGGCGGCCCGCTGAGGTAAACGGACCCGGCGGCAGCGGCCGACAGGGACATTCAGGCCCGGCGGCAGCCGGCAGAGACATTCAGGCCCAGCGGCAGCCCACAGAGGTAGACAGGCCCGGCGGCGGAGACAAGCAGACGCAGGTAGGCCTGCGGCGGCGGCCCACAGAGGTAGACAGGCCCAGCGGCGGCAGCCGACAGGGATATTCAGACCCGGCAGTAGCCAGCAGATACATTCAGGCCCAGCGGCAGCCCACAGAGGTAGACGGGCCCAGCGGCGGCCCGCTGAGGTAAACGGACCCGGCGGCAGTGGCCGACAGGGACATTCAGTCCTGGCTGCAGCCGGCAGAGACATTCAGGCCCGGTGGTGGCCCCTAGAGGCAGACAGACCACAGAGGTAGACAGGCCCAGGGACGGAGACAAGCAGACGCAGCTTGGAACAGGGACGCCCCTAACCCCAACATCTGGGGAAGAAGCTATCTCCGTGGGTCAGAACCAGAACGAATCTGAACACTCCTTCTGAGGACAACCCAGGGCCCAGCTGCTGATCCTGTGAAACCCAACAACTTGGAGGTGTTGGTGAGACTACCCTGCTCAGCTGAAACCCATCTGGGAGAGGATTCAGATGCCTACAGTTTAAAGTCTGAAGAAACAAGATCAGCTGAGGAGTTGACAAATGAACAAAATGTGACCTGGGAACACAGAAGAAGGCGCTACCCAGACACCAAACCAGATCACCAGAATCATAAGTATATAATTCACTGATCGAAATCAGCTGCCCCTGAAGAAATAGCCCAATAGCACCAATTTAACCAAGAACCACTACTAAACCAAGACTAAAAATTAGAACAAGAGAGCACTCTCAGACACAGACACCACCTGCACCACACAGAGGAAAAGATGAGTAGACGCCAGTGCAAAAATACAGGCAACAACATAAAGACCTATATGGCAACATCAGAACCTAGTGATTCTACACCTGCAAGACCTAAACATACCATGACAGAAGAAACAGAAGAAATCAACCCTAAAAATGACTTTAAGAAGATGATAGAGGCCCTTAAAGAAGAAATAAAACATTCCCTCAATGAGGAAATAAAAACTTTCCTTAAAGAGGAAATGAAAAACTACCTTAAAGAGGAAATAAAAACTTTCCTTAAAGAGGAAATAAAAAACTCCTTTAAGAGGAAATAAAAACTTCCCTTAAAGAGGAAATGAAAAACTCCATTAAAGAGGAAATAAAAAACTCCCTTAAAGAAATGGAAGAAAAAACGAAAAAAAAATGGAAAGAAATCAAATCAAGCCAAGAAAAAGCAATTAAACAGATGAAAGAAACCTTCCAAGATCTGAAAAATGAATTTGAGACAATAAAGAAAACACATGCTGAGGGAATGCTGGAAATAGAAATCCTGACTAAACGAACAGGAACTACAGAAACAAGCATAACCAACCGATTGCAAGAGATGGAACAGAGAATCTCTAACGCTGAAGACACGATAGAGAAAATAGATTCATCAGTCAAAGAAAACAATAAAGACAAAAAAGTCCTAACACAAAACGTCCAGGAAATTTGGGACACCATAAAAAGACCAAACCTAAGAATAATAGGGATAGAAGAAGGAGAAGAATACCAACTCAAAGGCACAGAAAATATATTCAACAAAATCATAGAAGAAAACTTTCCTAACCTAATGAAAGAAATACCTATGAAGATACAAGAAGCTTACAGAACACCGAATAGGCTGGATCCAAAAAAAAAGTCCCCTCGCCACATAATAATCAAAACACTAAACACACAGAATAAAGAAAAAATATTAAGAGCTGCAAAGGAAAAGGACCAAGTAACATATAAAGGCAAACTCATCATAATAACACCAGACTACTCAATAGAGACTATGAAAACTAGAAGATCATGGACAAACCTTATGCAGACACTAAGAGACCACGGATGCCAACCCAGACTATTATACCCAGCAAAACTTTCAATCACCATAGGCGGAGTAAACAAAATATTCCAGGATAAAACCAGATTTAATCAATACCTGTCCACAAACCCAGCCCTACAGAAAGCACTAGAAGGGAAAATTCAACCCAAAGAAGTTAAACACATCAATGAAAAATCAAGCAATAGATAATCCTACACCAACATACACCACAGAAGGACAACACAACACAACCAAAAAAATAACAGGAATTAACAATCACTGGTCATTAATATCCATCAATATCAATGGTCTCAACTCACCTATAAAAAGACACAGGCTAACAGAATGGATAAGAAAACAGGACCCATCCATATGCTGCATACAAGAAACACACCTTAACTCCAAAGACAGACACTACCTCCGAGTAAAGGGCTGGGAAAAGGTTTTCCAAGCAAATGGACTTAAGAAACAAGCTGGTGTAGCTATCCTAATATCTAATAAAATAGACTTCAAACTAAAATCAATCAAAAGAGACCAGGATGGACATTACATATTCATCACGGGAAAAATCCACCAAGATGAAGTCTTGATTCTAAACATTTATGCTCCAAATACAAAAGCACCCACATTCATAAAAGAAACACTACTAAAGTTTAAAACGCACATCAAAACCCACACATTAGTAGTGGGAGATTTTAACACACCACTCTCACCAAAAGATAGATCTACCAGACTGAAACTTAACAAAGAAATAAAGGACCTAACAGATGTTATGACTCAAATGGACCTAATAGATATCTACAGAATATTCCATCCTAACACAAAAGAATATACCTTCTTCTCAGCACCCCATGGAACCTTCTCAAAAATTGACCACATGCTCGGACACAAAACAAATCTCAACAGATACAAAAAAATTGGAATAACCTCCTGTATCTTATCAGACCACCATGCCTTAAAGTTAGAACTCAATAACAACAAAAATTATAGAAAACCCACAAACTCATGGAAACTGAATAATGCCCACCTGAAACATCAATGGGTCAAGGAAGAAATAAAAACAGAAATTAAAGAGTTCCTAGAATTCAATGAAAATGAAAGTACAACATACCCAAACTTATGGACACTATGAAAGCAGTGCTAAGAGGAAAATTCATAGCTCTAAATGCACACATAAAGAAGATGGAGCAATCCCATACCAATGAATTAACAGCACAACTGAAAGCTCTAGAACAAAAAGAAACAAACTCACCCAGGAGTAATAGATGCCAGGAAATAATCAAATTGAGGGCTGAAATCAACGAAATAGAAAACAAGAGAACAATACAAAAAATCAATGAAACAAAGAGTTGGTTCTTTAAAAAAAATCAACAAGATAGACAAACCACTAGCCAAATTAACCAAAAGGCAAAGAGAGAGCACCCAAATTCACAAAATCAGAAATGAAAAGGGAGACATAACAACAGACAATGAGGAAATCCAGAGAATCATCAGATCATACTTCAAAAACCTGTACTCCACAAAAATGGAAAACCAGGAAGAAATGGACAATTTTCTGGATAAATACCACATACCAAAATTAAATCAAGACCAGATAAACCATTTAAATAGACCAATAACCCTAAAGAAATAGAAACAGTCATCAAAAGTCTCCCAACCAAAAAAAGCCCAGGACCAGATGGTTTCAGTGCAGAATTCTACCAGACTTTCAAAGAAGAACTAATACCAATCCTCTTCAAAGTGTTCCACACAATAGAAACAGAAGGAACACTACCAAACTCTTTTTATGAGGCTACAATTACCCTGATACCCAAACCACACAAAGATGCAACAAAGAAAGAGAACTACAGACCAATCTCCCTCATGAACATTGATGCAAAAATACTCAACAAAATATTGGCAAACCGAATCCAAGAATACATCAAAACAATCATCCATCACGACCAAGTAGAATTCATCCCAGGGATGCAAGGATGGTTCAACATACGGAAATCAGTCAATGTAATACACCATATAAACAAACTGAAAGAAAAAAACCACATGATCATCTCCTTAGATGCTGAAAAAGCCTTTGACAAAATCCAACACCCCTTCATGATAAAGGTCTTAGAAAGATTAGGAATACAAGGAACATTTCTAAACATAATAAAAAGCAATTTATAGCAAGCCAACAGCAAACATCAAATTAAATGGAGAGAAACTCAAAGCGATACCACTAAATTCAGGAACAAGACAAGGCTGTCCACTCTCCCCATATTTATTCAATATAGTACTAGAAGTTCTAGCTAGAGCAATAAGACAACAAAAGGAGATCAAAGGGATACAAATTGGCAAGGAAGAAGTCAAACTTTCACTATTTGCAGATGATATGATAGTATACATAAGTGACCCCAAAAACTCTACCAGGGAACTTCTACAGCTGATAAACTCCTTCAGTAAAGTGGCAGGATACAAGATCAACTCAAAAAAATCAGTAGCCCTCCTATACACAAATGATAAAAGGGCTGAGAAAGAAGTCAGAGAAACATCACACTTTACAATAGCCACAAATAATATAAAATACCTTGGGATAACACTAACGAAACAAGTGAAAGACCTTTTTGATAAGAACTTTAAATCTCTAAAGAAAGAAATTGAAGAAGATATCAGAAAATGGAAGGATCTCCCATGCTCATGGATAGGTAGGATTAACATAGTAAAAATGGCAATCTTACCAAAAGCAATCTACAGATTCAATGCAATCCCCATCAAAATCCCAGCACAATTCTTCACAGACTTGGAAAGAAAAATACTCAACTTTATATGGAAAAACAAAAGACCCAGGATAGCTAAAAGAATCCTATATGATAAAGCAACCCTTGGAGCATCACCATCCCGGACCTCAAACTCTACTATAGAGCTATAGTAATAAAAACAGCTTGGTACTGGTATAAAAACCGACATACGGACCAATGGAATCGAATTGAAGACCCTGACATTAATCCATGCACATATGAACACCTGGTTTTTGACAAAGGAGCCAAAACTATACAATGGAACAAAGAAAGTATCTTCAACAAATGGTGCTGGCATAACTGGATGTCAATATGTAAAAGATTACAAATAGATCCATATCTGTCACCATGCACAAAACTCAAGTCCAAGTGGATCAAAGACCTAAACATAAATCCAGTTACACTAAACTTAATAGAAAAGAAAATAGGAAGCACTCTTGAACGCATTGGCACCGGAGACCATTTCCTAAATAAAACACCGACAGCACAGACCCTGAGCACAACCATTAATAAATGGGACCTCTCAAAACTGAGAAGCTTTTGCAGGGCAAAAGACACAGTCAATAAGACAAAAAGACAGCCAACAGATTGGGAAAAGATCTTCACCAACCCCACATCTGACAGAGGATTGATCTCCACAATATATAAAGAACTCAAGAAACTAGACATCAAAGCACTGAACAGTCCAATTAAAAAATGGCTAAAGAGCTAAACAGAGAATTCACAAAACAAGAACTACAAATGACTGAAAGACATTTAAAGAAATGCTCAACATCCTTAATCATCAGAGAAATGCAAATCAAAACGACTCTGAGATACCACCTTACACCTGTTAGAATGGCTACGATCAAAAACACCAATGACAACCAATGTTGGAGAGGATGTGGAGCAAAGGGAACACTCCTCCACTGTTGGTGGGAATGTAAACTTGTACAACCACTGTGGAAATCAGTATGGCCATTTCTCAGAAAATTAGGAATCGAACTACCTCAAGACCCAGCCATCCCACTCTTGGGCATCTACCCAAGGAATGCTGATTTATACCATAAAGATACATGCTCAGCTATGTTCATAGCAGCACTATTTGTAATAGCCAGAACCTGGAAACAACCTAGTTGCCCATCAACGGAAGAATGGATGAAAAAAATGTGGTACATATACACAATGGAGTACTACTCAGCAGAGAAAAACAATGAAAGCATGAAATTTGCAGGCAAATGGATGGAACTAGAAAAAATCATCCTGAGGAGGTAACCCAAACCCAGAAAGACAGTTATGGTATGTACTCACTCATTGGTGGATTCTAGATATAAAATAAAGAACAATCAGACCACAACCCATAGAACCATAGAGGCTATATATATAGCATGGAGGTCCCTAGGACGACTGTGGCATATAATAAATTTCAGTTTTACTCAATTATTGAAAAAAAATAGCCAAATGAATGGAAACACATGAACTATGAACCAAAGGCTGAGGGCTCCCAGCTGGATCAGGCCTCTGAATAGGTGAGACAGTTGATTGGCTTGATCAGTTTGGGAGGCATCTAGGCAGTGGGACCTAGTCCTGTGCTCATTGCATGAGTTGGCTGTCTGAAACCTGGAACTTATGCAGGGACACTTGGCTTAGTCTGAGAGGAAGGGACTGGACCTCCCTGGACTGAGTCTACCAAGTTGATCACAGTCCTCGGGGGAGGAATTGTCCTGGAGGAGGTGGGAATGGAGGGTAGGCTGGGGTAAGGGGAGGGCGTGGGAGGGGGAGAATAGGGGAACCCATGGCTGATATGTAGAACTGAATGATACTGTAAAATAAAAAATATATATCACAAAAAAAAAAAAGAAAAGAAACTGGTCTGTGTCTACATCACCTCATCTGAGATGCCTTTAAGAGTTCTTTGGCCACTAAAATACGCAAAGGGAAATGTGTGTGTGCTCCATGTTGGGCTTGGCTTACTGCCACCATCCATCCTGAAAGTTTGAAGTTGCCATGGGAAGCTGGATTGTCTGTTACTGATGTATGACTCCATGAGAATGAGTAAGTTCACCTAGGACCATGGGAATCTCCCAAGAGAGACCAGTCTCTGTGAAACCACCAAGCAAGAATAAACAAATAGTTCAATTAACCTACTAAGTTTTAAGTTGGTTAATGGTTCAGCAAGAGCTACTAAATAAAATAACATTAGAGGGGATACCTGTGTGATATAGTATGAGCTATATTGTGATCTACGTCCAGTTTTGTCTGTTCCCTACAGTTTCATGCTTAGTTCTCCATGTAGCACTATACATGACAATAATGTACACCTATATTTGCCCATATTTCCCATGCCTCCACATGTCTAGGACATTGCTGGCACACACAGTTCTAGGTGTCATCTGCTCCAAGCTTTTCTTAGCCCCTGTGCTTACTCCTTACTTCTCACCTGCACAGCATTTCCCATGCAATTTCTAAGCACTGGTTCACTTGACTGTTCTCTACATTTCCTGAGACTGGGGACTGTTGATCTTTTTGGACTCTCTGATTTGTGGCCTAATATATAGTAAATGGATATTATTAATTATTGAATGAATGAATGAATAATCATAAAATATATTTTATGCTTTTTATTTTTGATAAATTTAGAGAAATCCACTATTTTCTAAATAGCTTTCAGGTCTCACATGATCTGGAACAAAAATAAATGATTAGAAGGAACTCCACTGGAGCACTGTCCCTGGAATAGCTCTGGTCACCTTCTCCATCACCCTGATCATTCAAAAATATAAATATTTGTATATCCAATGGATCTGGATTCTAAATACTGCTGAGGAAATACAGATTCATCCTCAGTACTGGAACCTAATACAGATGCCCCAGGATTTCACTCTGTGACACCAACAAACACATACTTGCTTCCCAGTGAGATTGAATGACTTTTACAGAAGAGTTATTCTGAAACAGAGAGAAATTCCCAATGTCATCCATTCATCCAGAGAGTGTCTGTCTCAGGTTTCTGGGTCACCATCTGTCTAATGAGTCCCTTTCCTACTCTGTGATATATTCTCCCAGGGGCATACTTACTGATCAGAGCAACTGAGAATAACATTTTCAATAGCAGTAAAAATATTATGAATGAGATGAGGAGCAATTTGGAGAATCTGTGACAACTTTCATGAGTCCTGGTCTTCTTTTGAGGAGCTAAAAGACAAACCAAATTCATGTCTTCAGTTCTGTTCCTATTTCCTCTTCTTTCTCCTATTTTACTCTTTGTGCATGATAAACAATAAAAACATGATGTTTGAAATAATAGGAAAATATAACTCTAAATAATTATATTCCTTATATATTATATTTATATACTATATACATAATGTATACATATATAATTTATGTTAATTATAAAAACATTACAATGTACATAAAATCATTCATTCCTGACATTGAGAATGATTGTTCTCAGTCTTTTGGTATGTATCTTTCCTAAAGTTTAAAGCTTTTACATATAAAATACGTATTTTCCATAATTAGAACACCATTAATACCACTTAGTGACCATCATTTTCTGTGACATTATATCATGATTTTTTCCATTATATTTTTATGTTCTATTTTGAGACAGTGACTGGTATGTACCCCAAGTTGACTCCAATTCATTTTGTAGTCCAAGCAGGCCTCAAACTCACAGCAACCCCCTGTCTGTAACTCCTGAGTTTTGTGATTACAGGCTTTTGCCAGCACAACTGAATGGTAAATTTTCTGTATTATCATGTCTTCTTTATTAGTTTTATTATGATTGCATAGTATTCCATTATATACTTTTAAAGCTTCCAGCTTGCGGGGGGGGGGGGAGAGCAGGGGAATCTGTGGCTATTATGTGGAACTGAATGGTGTTGTAAAATAAAAATAAAAATAAAAATAAAATAAATAAATAAAAAAGAAAAAAAAAAGCTTCCAGCTTGCTTCCAACTTCAAATATGCAATAGTCAAGAAGTCACATTTTGTGATAAAGTCACCACGTTTTCAGTCACCACTTCTAAATGAGTTACAATACTTCCCAACCATGGATGAGATCCTGGGTTCTGTCCCCATCACAGGAGGGAGAGAGCGAAAGAAAGTACTCAACACCTGGATGCCAACAGACTATGACATGTCACCAGATAGAGGGGAAATCAGTATGTATTGGTTTAGCTTTGAAACAATTTGTTACACATGTACGTGTCTGTTTATATGTAAAAATGATACCATAAAATGGGTGGTGGGATTTTCTCTAGATGGCAAAAGATAACACCTTCTCTTCTCCATTGTACAATCCCACATCCTTTCACATCTGTCTACAGGCAACACACTTGGTTGACGCTCCAGTGACCCAGAGACATGGCCAGTGACTAAGATCATCTTTGTCCTTTACACCATCACTAAGAGCAGCAGAAAATGTTTTCTTACCTGGAGGAGAGTCTGCATCCATGTCTGTGGAATCAAGTTTATTCCTGAGGTTCTTGTTAATATAAATGTTTTCTGAAAACGTGTTGAGAACCTGCCCTCGCAAAGTGTATGCCATCCCTTCTTTAAAATAGATCCTGAACGAGAAACAAATGTGGCAGCAAATGGACCCAATACCAGCTAGAGATGAGAGGCAGCAACAGACAGCTGCCCTGAGCGTACACCATGAGGTGCAGTCTGCTGACCTGCAAAAGGAGAATCACAGATGGAGAACACACCCAGGATCTGTATACAGTCATAGAGATACCAAGAACTCAAAGGGCAAGAGAAGAAAACAGGAAGGAATGGAAAAGAGGAACCAGGCCGTTAGAGAAGTCAAACTCCTCACAGAGTTGAGATTCTGACACTCGGTCTGAGCTGACCTCTACAATAAAGCCTCCATTTCCCATCTTGTGCTGTGATTCCTACTCCCACAACCTGAAGAGTTGCCTCATGGCCTACCTGAAGCTTTAACACCACACTCAAGTCGCCCCCATGCACAGAAGAGTTCTTCAACACAAAGACACCTAGTATACACCCTAGACTGTCCCACCTCATGGAGACAGTGTCTTCGCCCTCCTCAGTCTGTGGAACCCACACCAGCTCTATCTGAGGCATGGATACTCCCCTTAACCTGCTTGCACTCTGACACCCAGTTCTTCCTCACCCCATCAAGGGTTTCCTCGTTCTCTTGAAAGTCACTGAGTTCCACCTGTGTTTTCCACTCCCACATTCTCTACCTTGCCTGGTCCCTGGAACCCACTCCTGGTTTACACTCTGCAAGAAAGGTCATCTCAGCCTGCTGAGTCTCCGGATCCCACCTGACTTGAGCTAACATTGTGCACTGGGTCCCACCCTCACCTCCTTCAAGTGCTGAGGTGTCACACCAGGCTGTCCGTGAGGACCCTCTGCTCACTCACTCATTCAGGGTTCTGACTTCCCTGAAGAAGGGGCCTCAAGCATGGATGCCTTCTCCCCATGCTTGAGCTCAGAGGCTCTGCACCTGCCCATTATCAGACACATTGTCACCTCTCAGGCTCTGAAGTTTTACATCAGGCTGCTGCTGTGGACTTACTCCCCATTCAAGACACATTTCCCGTCACTGCTCAGGACCAATTCAGCTCTCAAGCCAGCCCTCTGCACAGACAGATCATTGCTTCTCCACACCCCACCCTACCATGGACGCCTACCCTGCCTTGTCGTATAATACTTTACTCAAAATTGCATTATTTAGTAAGGAAAAGGAATATAGTATTTTTAAAGGATACAAGAAGAACAAGAGAATTAGTAGTTCTCCATATGTGGTTCAGGGACCCAGTGATTCATGCACACACATCCTCCCAACTGTAACCACTTATTCCAGAGTCTATCATTCAAACTCAGTTTACAAAATTGAGTTTTAAAGTTACCTCTCTCTCCCTCAGGTAAAAACCACAATGTGCATGAACTATACCATGTCATCAACAATTCCAGGACCTAACTGGCTTACAACACCAAACACTTATTTCTCAATCACATTTTATTTGTGCTTAGGGTTTAGCTAAGGCTAATTCTGCTTGGATCCTTCCATGCATTTCCTCATTTTGGAGCCAAGACCACAGAGTATTTAAGCATGAAATATACTCCTCTATTCTAATGTGACGTTCAAGGCTAGTGATATGGCTCAGCAGGTATAGGTGTTTGCTACCAAGCCTGATCACCCAACTTCAATCCCTGAATATGATAAGAGAAACACACACACACACACACACACACACACACACACACACACACACACACAAATAATGTAGTGGTCATTAAAAAGTCACTCTTATATTACTAGTCAATAGCAGTCACTTGCACAAACCTATAAATAGGTAGAAAGACAGACAACCTACACTGTAGGTCCCACCCAAAAATGTGTCAAGAGCTTCAAAGTTTAATCCTTCCACAGAGAATTATGCAAACACACTTGATCAATTATGCAGACCACTTCCAATCACTTTACATTATCTAGCTAAAGGATTGCTAATAGCATCCTCAAAAATGTGGTATAAACAGCAAAACAAACAATTAGCAAGGTGGAGAGATAGCTTACAGGACAGGTTTTTAAAAAAATCTTTCCCAACAGGACTCATGAACTGAGCAGAGAATTCTCAAAGGAATAAATACAGATGGCCAGTGGATACCTAAAAATGTGTTCAAAATACTTAGCCTTAAAGGAAATAAAAATATAAACAGTTTTTAGATTCTATTTTGCACCAGTTAAAATGAAGTGGAGACATAAGAATCCCTGGAAGAATATTGGGCATATACCCCAAAGGATGATCAATCATTCTAAAAGGACAATTGCTCAACTATGTTCATAGCAGTGTTATTCCTAATAGCCACAACCTGGAAACAACCTAGAGACAGGTTTTTTCCCATGATAGGGTTTGGTATGACTTGGGCTTGTGCATTCTTTAACAACCACTATGAGTCCTATATTCAGGTGTCCTGCTCTGTCCAAAATACACTGTTTCCTTATAGTTACCCATCACATTTGGCTCTTAAACTTTCTGTGCCCTCTTCCACAATGTTCCTTGAGCTTTGTATGGAAGGGAGTTGTGGTATATATGTCTGTAGCTAGAAGTTGTCCTATGTCCCGCCTGGTCCACAGCTGCTCAGACCCAAGTAAACACACAGAGGCTTATATTAATTAAAACTGCTCAGCCATTAGCTCAGGCCTACCACTGACTAGCTCATAGCATTTAAACTCAGCCCATTTCTGTTAATCTATATGTTACCATGTGTTCTGTGGCTTAACCTGTGTGCCATTACATGCTGCTCCCTGAACAGCAGGATGGCATCTCCTGACTCAGCCTTCCTGGTCCCAGAATTCTCCTTGTCTGCTTATCCATTCTATACTTCCTGCCTGGCTACTGGCCAATCAGCATTTTATTAAACCAGTGTACAAAAGCATTATCCCACAGCATTTCCCCCTTCAGTTTAATTAAAAAGGAAAGTTCTAACTTTAACATAGTAAAATTATATATAACAAAACAGTTATCAAACAAGAATTCCAGTTATAATACCTAGTTGTGGTGGTAATCTAATTGTACTGAAATATTATTTTGATTGTATGTTAATAAATAAAGTTGTCCGGGGGTCAGAGCTATTAGAGCCATAGCAAGAGTGTGGCGGTGGTGGCACATGCCTTTAATCCCATAGATATCTGTGTGTTCAGAGATATAGGCAGCATTGGAGACATATGCCTTTAAGACCTAGGGGGCTGTACATTCAGACAGTGACGAGGCAGTCATGTGTTTGGGTTTACAACCAATGAGAAGGCAGAACAACATACTATAAAAAAAAGAACAGACAGGAAGTAGGTCTCTTTTTTCCGCGAAGCTGGGACAGCAGGAGGAAGGGTGAGATTTTAGCTGTGAGCTCTGACCTCTCGGCTTTCTCTTTTACATTGTTTCTGTGTTTCTTATTTAATAAGACGGTTGGTTACATCTATATCTGGCGCCCAACGTGACAAGAATCCATTAAAAACTGCTTGGCTTGGCGGCAGGTCCGCTTTCCCACGGCGGCGGCGGCAGCGGCACACGGCGGCCGGCGGCAATCGGCTTCTTAGTCCGAGCAGCGGCTTCTTAGCCTGGGTCTAGTTCTGCTTGACCTCAGGCTGGACTATAGGTGAGCTGCTTGCTTAAATCCTGCTTGCTTAAAGCCGGTGCTACAAACAACTCAGAGTTGCCCTGCCGAACAGGGCCCTGCCTGTAAAGCCAACGCACGTGGTCGGAGCTTAAGGAAGCCAGACCCAAGCCTTGACTCGGCACAAGAGGGAACACGTGGCTGCATTTAAACTTTAGCCAGCTATGCTTTCTTGCTCTCTCTCTCTCTCTCTCTCTCTCTCTCTCTCTCTCTTTCTCTTTGGATTTACACCTGGGACACTAGGTGGCTGCTTTGAAAATCCCCTCGGATTTCTACTCAGGTGAAACAGAGTGCAAGATGGCTCGAATGTATAGGTCCAGAAGGACAGAGAGGAAAATTAAAACCATATGTGGCTAACATAACTATGAACCTGTGGGGTCGAGACTTGTTGCAACAATGGAATACTCAGATTAACATCCCTCCAATCTCAGAAACAAATCATAAACTAACACATGTTACTGAGAGAAATATTAGAAGATATTGTTCTAATGAGTGTTCACCAGCCATCCATATTATACAAGAACAGGGCACAATAATTAATGATCTTCCAAAGATACCAACAGCTCTACCTTTAAAATGGTTAACAGACAAGCCTGTATGGGTCCAGAAATGGCCTTTAACAACAGAGAAACTCCAGGCTTTAGAAGAGCTGGTAGAAGAACAGTTAAATGCTCAGCATATTGAAGAATCACCCAGCCCTTGGAATTCTCCTGTATTTGTTATTAAAAAGAAATCTGGTAAATGGAGAATAGTAACCGACCTTAGAGCAATTAACAAAATAATTCAGCCAATGGGCTCTCTACAATCTGGGATGCCTTTGCCTACTCTGTTACCAAAAGGATGGCCTCTCATAGTTATTGATTTTAAAGACTGTTTCTTTTCAATACCCTTACAAGAAGAAGACAGAGAAAGATTTGCTTTTACAGTGCCTACTTATAATAATTCTCAACCGGTTAAAAGATTTCAATGGAGGGTCCTCCCACAGGGAATGTTGAATAGCCCAACTCTGTGCCAATATTTTGTACAACAGCCATTGGAAGTGATACTAAAAAATTTCCTAAATCTATAATTTATCATTATATGGACGATATTTTACTAGCTGACTCAAATGCAGATACTTTAGAAATAATGTTTGAAGAAGTAAAGAAAATTTTGCCTTGCTGGGGATTACAAATTGCTCCTGAAAAGATACAAAGAGGAGATTCTATTAATTATTTAGGATATAAAATAGAGCTACAAAAAATTAGACCCCAAAAGGTGCAAATTCGGAGAGATAGACTACAGACTCTTAATGACTTTCAAAGATTATTTGGAGATATTTCTCATCTACGAACTATTGTTGGGGTAAAAAATGATGAACTGAATAATTTGTTCAGAACCTTAGAAGGTGACAAGGACTTAAATAGTCCAAGAGAATTATCACCTGAAGCTGAGAAAGAATTGGCCTTGGTAGAAAAGAAAGTGCATGAAGGACACGTGAATCGTATTGATCCAAAGCTGGATTGCATTTTGGTTATCTTACCTTCTAGGCGTTCTCCTACTGGAATATTAATGCAGAGGAAGATATTATATTGGAATGGATATTTTTACCAAATAAACCAAATAAAAAATTAAAAACTTATGTGGAAAAAATCTCTGACTTGATTTACAAAGGAAAATTGAGACTTCGTCAATTAGCAGCATAGACCCAGCAGAAATTGTCATACCATTAACTAAGGAGGACATTGAAAAATTATGGACAGAAAGTGAACCTTGGCAAAGAGCTTGCAGTAATTTTTTGGGAGAAATTAACAGCAAATATCCCAAAAGCAATAGAATTGATCTTATAAAGAGAGCTGAATGGATCTTGCCTCAAATTGTACGGCAAAAACCCATATCTGGAGTTCGTACATTTTATACAGATGCCAACAAAGAAGGAAAGGCAGGTTACAAATCAGAAAATTTAAGTAAAGTGGTTCAAAGTCCGTATAATTCAGTTCAAAAATCAGAATTGTATGCTATTCTGTTGGTATTAATGGATTTTTCAGAACCTCTCAACATAGTAACTGACTCTCAGTATGCTGAAAGAGTGGTGTTACATATTGAGACTGCAGAATTTATCCCTGATGCTTCAGAATTAACTTCACTATTTATTCAATTACAAGATACAATCAGGAAAAGGAATCATCCTTTATATATAACTCACATTCGATCCCATACTGGTCTGCCAGGCCCTCTAGCACAAGGCAATGATGAGATTGATAAATTATTGATAGGAAATGTGCTGGAAGCCTCAGAATTTCATAAAAAATATCACGTCAATAGTAAAGGTTTAAAAAAGGATTTTTCCATAACCTGGCAACAAGCCAAAGAAATAGTAAAGAAATGTCCTACTTGTTCCTTCTACAATCAAACGCCATTACCAGCAGGATGTAACCCAAAGGGTACTCAGAGAAATGAAATCTGGCAGATGGACGTGTTTCACTTTGCAGAATTTGGAAAACTGAAATATGTACACCACACCATTGATACTTTTTCAGGATTTCAATGGGCAACTGCTTTGAGTTCTGAAAAGGCTGATTCTGCAATCACTCATTTGCTAGAAGTTATGGCCATCATGGGTATACCTGCACAAATCAAAACTGACAATGCTCCATCATATGTCTCTGTTAAAATGAAACAGTTTTTTGCTTATTACAATATAAAGCATATTACAGGCATACCACATAATCCTACAGGTCAAGCAGTTATAGAAAGATCAAACAGAACTCTAAAGGATATGCTAAACAAACAGAAATGGGTAACAAAAACCCCCAGAAATAGACTGCATAATGCTCTTCTAACTTTGAATTTTCTGAATGCCAATGAGAAAGGAACAACAGCTGCAGAGAGACATTGGATAATAGAAAAAACTACAGAATTAAATCAGCCTATATACTTTAAGGATGTGCTGACCTCAGAATGGAAACCAGGGTATGTATTACATTGGGGACGAGGTTTTGCTTTTGTTTCTACAGGAGAAGATAAGCTGTGGGTACCATCAAAATTGATAAAGGTTCGATTTGAACAAGAGAGACCTCTTAATTAGAGGAGGTGATAGTTCATCAACCAGCATGAACATCCAATTTAAACTAACTTGTATCAATAACACATGCCTTTTCATTTAATCAGATAATAACTTGCCAAAAAGGAACATCCCCAAAATTAGTCTTGGGGAAAGGTTTTTGTTTTTATCTTTTAGGAGAATGAAGATTAAGGAATCTGAAGAACACTGGACAAATGAGACAACTGAAGAAAAGGGACAAATCATCTATCCAAGAAACAGAGTGAAATGGTGTATGGTTATATATTATCTAAAAAAATTTTATGTCTTCCTAAATGTTTGTTTCTGCTTTTCTCTAAAGATTTAACACTATTGGTCTTCTAACAGTCCCAGTTCAATTAAAATTTAAAGCTGACTTTGGAGTTGGAGAATGGCTCTCTCCTTCTTTAAAATCAAGCATGTTGTTAAAAGGTAAATGCAAACTCCCTGTATCATGCCAGAATAAGAGCCATCTTCTGCTATGGTACAGGACAAAAGCAAAATTAATTAAGGGACTATTCTATTACTAATCTCAACTCTTTGATTCTATTCTGATTCTTTAAACTTTTCTTAAAGTATAAATTTTATATCAAAATTTACAAGATTAATATATATACATTTTAAACTTTGTTAAGATATGAATGGTCACATAGAGTACTAACTAATTCTAGAAAAAAAGGCTAGCTGCATATATATGTTTTTGTGTTCGAGTCTCTTATCAGTTTTCTGCAGGAAATCACGGCCAGGCCTAACATCAACTGAAGTCTCCAGAAAGAAGATGGGGCCCCACAACAACAACAATTCCACGTGGACAATAATAATATCATTAAGCTGACAAACATCATCCATAGATCAGCTTTGAACTACAAGGTGCTCAGAGCAAATTTGAGATGACTAGCTGAGATGATCCAGTCTCAAAGACTACTTGAATAAGGACTTGAGATAAACCCTGAACTTTGGCATTATACACAGACTGGATAATGAAGGATATAGTTACCTCACCTAGAATTTGACAATTAACCTAAAATTTTTCTTTCAAGATAAAGAAAACTTCGCCCATACCCAGCAGGAAGCAATTTTAAGAATACGACGCCCACATTCCCAAAGAGGTGGTGTGGGGCTGGTGGTTTTTTGGTCTTTTTAATGGGTTTTGGGTCTGGGATAATTTTCAGTATTTAGGGGGGTTGGTTACAAGTTATTGTCAAGGGTTAGGAAAAAGGCTAAGCAAAGGAGATTAGATTTAAGGTTCTTGTTTTAAAAAAAGAAAAAAGAAAAAAGAAAAAAAAGAAAGAAAGAAAAGAAAAAGACAATTACTAGTTTTAAATACTTTACATTGGATTGAATTGTTTTATATTGTATACAAATTTGAAACTGATATTGTTAGAAAATGCTATATGTATATTTCTAATTGTATTCATACCATTCATTTAACAATGTAATGCAAATTTCTGATCCATGAATGTTATTATTACCTACTATTAGGATATAAAGAAATGAAAGTTAGTAGTTAGACATTACAATAGAACTTGTAGTCATATTAGATATGTTTTAAAATTGAACAGAGATGTTTTAGACAGGTCATCTTCAAACCCTTCAGAGATCTACAGAATATGGCATTTAAAATGTTTTAATAACTTAGAAAAATTTTCTTTTTTGAGACATGTTGGCTCCTGGCAGTACCAATCTACTTCAGAGAAAATATGGGCATTGAAGAAACTGCATATGGAGTCAACTTTCATTTTGGCAAAAGATAGCCACTGGACAACAAAGTATCCTCGAATCAACAGGACAAAATGGACAGACAGATCACGAAACAAGGGACTACTTATTCTTGCCAAAACAAGTGTGGTTATGGCTTTATCAAAAGGCATCTTCTGAGGCCAGGACAATATGGCCCCATCCCTGAAGTGGCCTTCGCATCCAGAAAAGGTACAGTGCCCTTTTCTTCGAAGGCAGCTTAACAGCAGAGGGCTGATGGATTATGTTGTACAATGGAACAGCAGCTGAAAGCTCATGCCTCTCAAAAGTAGACTGGCATTTAATAGAGGGATGTGGAGAAGAAGGGGATGCTGAGATGAAGCCATATATACACAGCCAAGAAGAATGGACAGCTGAATTAAAAAACTGTCAACAATTTCCAGAATTTAAAATCCTGAAACATGACAGGACACTAGTGGAATTCAGGTGTTTCTGGTACGTGGACTGCTCTCACCCAATGTGAGGTTGAACTGTTGACCTTGTGTACATCCTACTTCACAAATGAGTCTGTCAGATACACTAAGCCTATAGGCTGAAGATGATGCCCCAACACTGCAGAGAAACCTCAGGTGACTGCCCAGGCAGCTGGCTGTTTCTGTCAACTCACAAATTTTTTGGAAGTTGCTTGCATGCACTTCCTGTTTTTTATTTTTGTTAGCTAATTATTCCCTTCTTGGGTCTCTGAGGGAGTTGAAGATTAGTTAGTTATGGTTGAAGATTAGTTAGTTATAGTTGAAAATTAATTAGGATAGAAAGTACATTAGATACATCTTGGAATTACCAAAATAGGATAGATAATGGAATTATTTTCTCTGATTTGTCAAATACCTGTTTAGGTATTTATTACTTGCATATATTGTATATAGTTATTGTACTTTTGTATATAGTTTTTCTTTTGTTAGTTATAACCTTTTGCTTTTTTTCTTTTTATTGAAATAGAAAAGGGGAAATGTGGTGGTAATCTAATTGTACTGAAATATTATTTTGATTGTATGTTAATAAATAAAGTTGTCCGGGGGTCAGAGCTATTAGAGCCATAGCAAGAGTGTGGCGGTGGTGGCACATGCCTTTAATCCCATAGATATCTGTGTGTTCAGGGATATAGGCAGCATTGGAGACATATGCCTTTAAGACCTAGGGGGCTGTACATTCAGACAGTGACGAGGCAGTCATGTGTTTGGGTTTACAACCAATGAGAAGGCAGAACAACATACTATAAAAAAAAGAACAGACAGGAAGTAGATCTCTTTTTTCTGCGAAGCTGGGACAGCAGGAGGAAGGGTGAGATTTTAGCTCTGAGCTCTGACCTCTCGGCTTTCTCTTTTACATTGTTTCTGTGTTTCTTATTTAATAAGACGGTTGGTTACATCTATACCTAGTCTATTTATAATTGGCAAATTCAAAAAAAATATTCTATTTATCCTATATTTGTGAGTCTAAGGTTTCATATCTAACTTATCTTTTATCATAACTAAGGAAAATTTTAACTATATAGTCTTCAACTACATCAAAGACCTCAGAAGGATATAATATTACCTAATAAAAGGGAATGGATAGGTATAGGATATTAAATTAGATTATTGTATATACTAGTAAACTAATTTAGTAAAATATCAGCCTTAGATAAATTGTACTGTTATGGATTCTTGTATATTGATACAAATGTAAACTATGTTTATATTCTTATTCCAGATAATTTGTATATTGACACAAATACAGAACCGTATTTGTTGTAATGTACATATATTTCTACTCTTATTTGAAATGTTTTGTATATTGATACAAATATAAAATTATATTTGTTATGCTGTATGTATGTTCTACCTCTGCTTAGGATATTTGGTATATTGATATATATTTAGGATTATTGTCATATTGCATATTGTTCTATACATTTCTACCTCAGCTTTAGCTATTTTGTGTACTGTCACAATTTTGAAGTCATTGTTCTTTTACTGTACATTTGCTTACAGACTGTTTACCCTGTTTACGTGAGGCCTTAGTACTTAGGTTATCTGGGTAGATAAGACTTAGAGATTTATAGTCACCTATGTTTGTCATCTCTATTGTTATGTTAGTTTGGTTCTCCAGACTTACAGAAACATGTCAGATAGATAAATAATCATCAAAACTTTATAAACCTGAAGAATATGGCATTTAAATGTTTCTTATTGCTACTGGCAGCACTGATCTGATCCCAAGACAATGTTGGGCTTCTGAGACATTTCCATTTGGAAGTTTGTCTTCATCTTGGTACAAAATGGCCTACTAGGCAAACACCTGCCCTTGCCTCGACTGCTGACAGTAAAATAGTCTGTCAGATACTCTAGGCCTGTAGCC
This sequence comes from Peromyscus leucopus, assembly GCF_004664715.2. NCBI lineage: Eukaryota > Metazoa > Chordata > Mammalia > Rodentia > Cricetidae > Peromyscus > Peromyscus leucopus. Next base: position 147,743,509 of record NC_051065.1, read on the forward strand.
AACTTGAATGCACCAGCAATGCTGAGTAACTTTAGGTGACTGTACAGGCTGCCAGCTATCTCTGTCTACTCTTCCAAGACTCCGGAAAATTGCTTGCATTCTTCTCCCATTTCTCAAGTATTATATTCCTTCTCAGGTCTTTGATAGGATTGAAGACTAACAGGTATAGTTACAATCTTTTTGTATCTTAGCTAGAACATATTAAGTTTAGGTTCTTTAGGATAGGACACCTTTTGGAATGGTCTTTGTAACATGCCATTTACCTATTCTCCAGACTTCTCTGGATTTGAGTATGTGTCTCTTGTTTGATATTGTTCATGTTGGTTGTAGTTCCATCTTGTCTAGGTCATTATCCCTTATTCTTCATGGACAATATTTGATGATCATTCCTATTGTGAATAGTTTTGTATTAGTGTAGCATGAATCTTAAAAGTTCTTATTGATAAAATCAAACCCGGAGCCAGGTATTGGGGTGAACTAGAAGATCAGAGAACAAGCCACAGCTAACCTCACCTGGTCAACTTCTCAGCTGGTCCTGTTTCCTCAGGTTGGAAGCTTATGTGTCCTCATCCCAATGGCTCTCAGCTGAACTGCTGCTTAAAAACCTGAATGCTTAACCAGCCAAATGCTTCTAGTTTCTGGTCCTCACACCTTATATATCTTTCTGCTTTCTACCACCACTCTCTGGGATTAAAGGCTGGCTTTCTGGGATTAAAGGCGTGAGTCACCATGCTTGGCTCTTTCTAATGTGGCCTTGAACTCACAGAGATCCAGATAGATTTCTACCTCTGAAATGCTAGGATTAAAGGCATGTGCTATCACTGCCTAACTAGAGGCTTTTCTGTTCTCTGACCCCAGATAAGTTTATTAAGGTACACAATATTTTGGGGAACACAATACCACCACATATTAGGTTAAAACTTTCCTATTTAGACAAAAGGGGGGAATGTAGCGGGTAGCTTTTCCAGCTTTGACCTGGAAGTTCTACCCCCAGTGAGGCTTCCGGTAACTGTCACCCCTACCTAAGACCCGAGATCTGGATGTGCCAGCTCTCTTGGTTCCTGGTGATCCTGGGTGTTGGATGGTAGACCGAGCAGAGTTCTCCAGAGAACACCACTGGACTGCACTTCACCTTTCCCAGAATTTGTAAACTATCCATTTACGTGTTGTAATTTACCCCAAAATAAACCTCCCTTCTAACTACATGTAGTTGCCTTAAAAAATCCCCCATTACATGTCCCATTTAGGGGTGAACATTCTGCTTATTCAATGTACCTTGGCCAGTTGTGGGTCTCTGTATTAATCATCATCTACAGCAAATTGAAGCTTCTCAGGAGAGGACTGATACATTGATTCTGGTTTAATGGTAAGTCTTTAAGAGCCAGTATATTATGTCCCTTTAACTAAATAATAGTAATAGATTCTCCCCTATAGCCTATGATCACTCTAGTCACAGGTTCTTAGCCCAATAATAGTTTCAGGTGTGTGCTTCATCTTATGGAGCTAAACTTAAATCTAATCAGAGAGTTGTTGGTTGCTGTCATGATGTTACAGCCACTATTGCACCAGTGGGCAGGTCTTGCCAAGTCACATCATACTTGTAGCTCCCAGGGTTCAGAGCTGGGTAAGACTGATGAATCCTTTTCTTCTTCAGTAGCATGGACAGCACCTCCCAGCACTATGATAGCTAGACAACAGGGATGAATGCTTCCAGCTTCATTCATTTGCCTGAAAATTTCATAATTTCATCTTTCTGAACAGCTGAATAATATTCCATTGCATACATATACGTTTCATTATTCATTCATCAGCTGATGGACATCTAGGCTTTTTTCTCCTGGCTATTGTGAGCAGAGCATCAATGAACATGGATGAACATGTGTCTCTAGATTAGGATACCGAGTCCTGTGGGTAAATGCCCAAGAGAGGTACAGCTTGATCGTGTGGCAGACATTATTTTTAGCTTTCTGAGGAATGTCCACACTGATATTTACAGTCGTTACTCCAGTTTGCACTCCTGCTGGCAATGAATAAGTGTTCCCATTTCCCACATCCAGCTCAGCATTTGTTGCTGCTGGGTTTCATTGTTGTTGTTTTGTTTTGTTTTATCTTAATCATTCTGACTGGGGTGTGATAAACCTCAAAGAATTTTTAAATTGTGTGGATAAGGATTTTTCTCCAGTTGTTATCTTTCTTTTTATTGAATTGTTAATTTCCTACCTTTTGTGGGAGTACTTTCCTTTTTCTAAAGCTCTTTGTCTATTCTAGATAGTAACTCTCTATCGGATATACAGCTGGTATTGAATTTTTTTCTGATTCCGTTGACAGCCTTTGCTGTTCAGAAGCCCTTAGTTTAATGAGATCCCCATTATTAACTGTTTGTCTTAATTTCTGGTCTATTGGAGTTCTTTTCAAAAAGTCTTTCTCTGTACCATTGAAGTCAAGCCTATCCCCTACTTTCTGCCACATCAAATTCAGGGTCTGAAATCTAATGTCAGGGTCCTTGATCCATTTGATTTTGAGCAAGTCTGAGCAAACATTTCTTAGACTCCAGTCTTTAATTCTGTGACATATCTGTGTATTTTAAAGTCCTCTGAGGAAAATTAAAGATCACATAAAGTACAAAATAGCCTGAAGCTGTCCAGCACTGAGTACTGGGGCAATGCTGCAGTTCAAGTTCACTCTACTGTGCAGTCAGGAGCTTAGTGAAGTGGACCTTTCTGCCTCCTCCACCCTGTCTCTGTTGTAGAAACAGTAATGGGGAAAACTCACTTTAAACAAAGTAAAAGTCCCCCAGATGTCAGGCCGTGATGGCCCACACCTTTAAAACCAGCACTTAGGACAGAGATCTCGGAGTTCTAGTCCAGACTGCTATACAGAGCAAGTTCTGGGACAGCCAGGTCTACACAGAAACCTTGTCTAAGGAAGAAAATAAAAAAGTCCCCCCAGAATTATTATGCAACTTCTTCTCTGGGAAGTGAACTTGTAAATCTGAAACACATGAGACCGAAACCTGCATAGAAAGAACTTGAGTTTGATTGTGGTCAGGAAATGAGCAGCTAATGAAAGGCACAGCTGCAAGAACTCTGGGGTCACATTGGGATGGCCAGGTGTAGATAAGATCCCACTTCTGTGTGGAGTCTTCACAAGTAAATCTCACAGGATAAAGTCAAGAGCAATTTCAAGGAACTGAGTGATGGTGAACTGAAAATTCAGATCCAAGAGAAGTTCTGGAGACCAGTGTGCACCGTGGTGACAACAGTCAATAGTATTACAGCGTGACAGGAATTTGTTTAGGAAGACCTTATGTGTTCTTTCTGCACAAACACAAATAAATGGCCACTGCCTTCAGTAATGCATAACTAGCTTGTTAAGTTAGCTAACGGGTAATCATTTCCTAGTATATACCTACATCAGATCAGCACATCGATATCTTAAGCATACAAAAGTTTATTAGTCAGTTATACATCAACAAAGACAAAGAGGAAAGACAAATGGCAGATGGGTGCAGAAGCACAGCATCCAATCAATGAGTAAAACCTTAGCATCAGACAGACCTTAGCAGAGAGACACAAGTGCTTTCTGTGTGTGCACAAAGGGCTCTCTAGCATAGTGGCTGACAGGGAGAAAATGCTTCTTTTATGAATGAACAAATGGATGAATGAGGACAAACGTGAGCCAATGTTCTCATAAATGGAAGAGTCTCTGACCAAGCTACATAAAATTCTATAGACAATGAGAATTTACTAGAGTCCAGATGCAGTGTCAAATGCCTTTAATCCCAGCACTCAGGAAGGAAAGGCAGAAGGATCTTTGTATGAGACCAGCCTGGTCTGTATAGTGAGTTCTAGGACAGCCAGAACTACACAGTGAGACCCTGACTCCAGAGAGAGAGAGAGAGAAATTACTACGACCCTGGATTACTAATACAATGCTGAGCACCTATGTTTGATCCCTAGCTATCTCCATAATTATGGATTTCACTCCAACCATGCCACGTGTCCATAGAGAATGTTTGATTCATAAGACAGCTGCATCATCTCACAAACTGACTATAATAACTATCATAAGAGACTTCACTTTGCCCCATCCTTTAACTTTAGGGTGATAATTTGCACAACACAAAATGCCTTCTTGCCCCTTGTTCCTCTGATTGCCAGAATCTGAAAGAGAAAAGGATGAGGGTAATTCTCAAAAAAAAATTACTTTGAAAAGGGATAGAGGCAATAGGGGTCTGAAAGCTGTGAGTGAAGTTTGTGGAAATCAAGGTCATGTGTGCCCAAATTACCCTTCTCCCACTACGCATGCAGCTTCTCCTCCACTTGAATCTCTGGTTTTCCCTTGAAAACTGAGTTCACCATATACCCACAGAATGCTCAAGCATACCACAAAGATACATGCTCACCTATGTTCATAGCAGCACTATTTGTAATAGCCAGAACCTGGAAACAACCTAGATGACAGTCAACTGAAGAATGGAATAAGAAAATGTGGTACATATACACAATGGAGTACTACTCAGCAGAGAAAAACAATGACAGCATAAGGTTTGCAGGCAAATAGATGGAACTAGAAAATATCATCCTAAATGAGGTAGCCCAAACCCAGAAGGACAAACATGGTATGTACTCACTCATATGTGAATACTAGATATAAAACAAAGGACAATCAGACTGCAACCCACAAAACTAGGAAGGCTACAAAGCAGGGGGGATCCTAAGTTGACTGTGGCTTATAATAAGTTTCAGTTTTACTCAATCACTGGGCAAGCCTCAGTGAAACATTTCACTATTAGGATAAGAATTTATACTGTAAAAAGCTGATAATAGAATAAATAAATAAATAAATAAATAAATAAATAAATAAATAAATGAATAAATAAATAAATAAATGAAAAAAAAGAAACAAAAAAACTGAGCCCACCGTACATTATTGTATTATGTATTATGCAGGCAAGTATCCCAAAGGCTCACCTCTATTTGATCATTCCTACACCCTTTCGAAGACTTTCTTATCGGATGAAAATATTTCACATCAGTACTATGGGTGGATAGTTTTATCCTTTTCTAAATAACATTTTTATTTACACTTTAAGACCTTAATAAATGTTTTGATCATAGTCTTTCCTGTCACCACTTCTTCTGGATTTTCTCCAAACTTCCTACCCACCGACTTCGTGTTTATTTTCTCTCATTAAAAGAACAAAAACCATGGAGTCTATTTGTGTTTGTCAACTGCTCCTGAGCATGGGGCCTGCCCTGGAGTGTGGTTGATGTACCTAGTGACACTCCACTAGGGAAAGCTGGTTTTCCCACTTCCAGAAGCTATCAATTGGGAAGAACATCTCTGTTAGGGGTGGGACTCTGTGCCCATGTCCCCTCCTCCATGCTGGGATTTGGTCTGGCTTGAGCTTGTGCAGGTCTAATGTATGCTGTCACAGTCTCTGTGAGCTCATGTGTGCATCTGCCCTTCTTAATGGAATGATTTAGAACTTGAGGACCTAATTAAAATATATGCACCTCTTATTTATTATACCTTGGGCAAGTGATTTAATTTCTGGTATTCTCAGTTCCCTATCTTAAAATTTGGGACTACAGTACTATGGTAATAAGTTGTCACATCACACACTTGTATGAGAGATGAGGGATTTCCCGCTGGGATATACCACATGAGAATGAGAAACCACGGAATTACTCAAGTCACATACAGAGATCTTAAAACAAGAAGATAAAAATTGTAGCATTCAACCCTACTCAGCATGATATGCAAACACTATAAAGAGGGAACTCAGAGGGGGAAGGAAAGAAATAGGAAGGAGGGGAGAAGAGAAACCACGCTGTGAGAGAACTCTGTCCTAAGACACTCTGCAGCAAACATAAATTCATGCACTTCTGTATGCAATCATGGTTTCAGACGAACTGGACAACATGAGCAAACACTTAAGACACGACAACATCCATTTTGACTGAACAGACAAGTTCTGACACCACATTCTAGAGGACCATTGTCCCCTCACCATTGTGTGGGCTCCCACTTCCCATTCAGCTGCCTCCTGCAGGTGGGAAGGCAAAGTTCACATCCTGGTTCTTCTGAAGCTGCTCCTCTGAGCTCTCTGCTCCCCACTGTCTTCATAACTCACTCATGGGCACTCTCCACTCACTGTGCCACTGGCCACATCCTGACACAGCCCTGGTTAGCAGCTGTGGGAGGAGGCTGTCTCTCTCCTCATGCCTGTCTTCCCTTCATCCCTGTACTGCTCAGCACCAGCCTTGAGTCTTTTGGGTTCACAGCACTGTTGGCAACAGTTGGGAGAATTAACGGATCACAATATACCAGAGGGGAACTTAAACTAGCTGCTAATAATAGGATCATTTGAGTTCCTCCTGCAAATGTCTTCCAGCTCACACCCACATGCTCAGGCTCCAACTCTTCCAAACACTTCCCTTCTTGAAATCTCCCCTGACTACTCCCATTCAGACACATAATAAGCAAACAGCACATGTTTTGCTGCCTTGAGGACCAGCCTCCAGCAGCACAGGGCTTGAGGGGGAGCCTACAGATCCAGTGGACCTGGACTTTTTATCTGAGGGAGTAAAACCTGTCTCAGGCCTTCTAGAGGTGGAACACACACACACACACACACACACACACACACACACACACACACACACATGATCTTTCTATCATCTCTCTCAGTTCTCCATTTCTTTTCTGACCTCTATCCATAAATATCCCTTCTGTCTCTCTTGATGTCTTCATTCTAATTAACTTGATTTTTTTCCCTTACAGCTTATATACCCCAGCAAAATCTTTCAGGCAATATAAAAATTACAATATGATTACATTTTATTTTTCAAGTGAATGATTACAATGAATGCAGGTTAGAAAAATATGTTTCTCATTTCCCTTACATGATTAAAACAAAATCATCCCAAGAACCCATACGCATTCACCTCTAAGTAACTTGTTATAGATTAACAGAGTGTAAGCAATCAGGGCATTTTCTCAGCCAGTTCTTTTGCCGGCAGGTTGTATACTGTGGTTACAAAGAAAGGATCAATCATTTTATTATTTATCTCTAAAAGTTAACTTATAAGAAATCTTAGAATAATCACAAATCTAAACTTTTATATATGAAAAACAATCAGTCATCTCTACTTTAAATGTTTAGGATGCATACCCATTCATCAACAGGAAGTTGAGGGCAGAAATGGGCACAAGGAATTAATCATCACCTTTGGTCATCAACCAATCCTAGCAAGAAAGGCACATGAGCTAGTAATAATTTATTCTTGTTCCCTAACCTTAACGCGTCCTCACTCAACTATGCACCTTTCTAAACTTTAGGTTGTTTCCTAGCGCTTTCCCCTCAAAGCTATTCACAAAAATTTCACAATCTAACCTTAAGTTACTTTTCAAAGCTTTGTTTCAGCTGTGATGCACTCTGAAACCTATGAACACATTTTTCAACACTAAGATTAAAAGAATTTAAGCTATCTAGGCTACTAGGACTCAATTGTTTTTCTTAATCATTAACCTAAGCTACAGTCTATATGGCTCTTCAAGAGAAATAGTTGTGCGACCTTTCCTTGTTTTATTTTTTATCCTCTGCAGGCTCTGTTTTATCAGAGGCATTAGCAACATTTTATCCTCCCTTTACCTATGTTAATTTTCCCACGAAACTAACTTCTATCATAATCCCTATTATGTTGATTAAAAACTCTCAATCATCAAACTTCTATTTACAGTAACACCATTAGTGTATAAAATCATTGTCTCAGTTAAACAGTACAGCTCAGAAGGAAATCATCTTCATAATAATCCTCAGGTAAAAATGCCCAGTAGAACGGGATATTACCAAGAGATGATCACACTGCATTAAGGGCAGTGGGGACTCCCCAGGCCCATTCTCACCATGCCAGATACCAGAGGAAGACGGCAGCAACAAAGGTGGAAATGCACAGCAGTAGCAAGAGATGTTCTGGGGCTGAGTTCTTGGAGCCATACCTATCCGAGATTCACCCATCAGGGCATTGTTTCCTGGTGGGCCAGCTCTCTGAACCTTAACTGCCACCTGCTGCTCCTCTGACACGGCCACGGGCACACGTTCATGCAAAACACAAACACACACACACACACACACACACACACACACACACACACACACACAGTTCGTGTTTCTAAGTTTTCTCTTACTTTTGTATCCAAACATCCTGAAAACCGAGGGTTCACACTATTACCCCATTTTAATGTAATGCCACCACAGGTCTCATTTCTTTCCCAAATTTCAGCATTTCTAACCTACTTCTGTGAGTGAAAAATCTGTGTTCATTATCTCTATGGAAAGCTCTCAAGTGATAATCTATTGGATGCTGCCCATCACCCTCCCACGTCCTCCACTAAGCTGCCTGTCTCTCCAGGATGGGCTCCAGCCCTCAGGTCAAGCCTGTGTCCCCTGAACTGATGCCTTCCTCCCTTTAGCTGGACCAGACACCTTGATGAAGATCTCACATCACGAGGGAGGAAGCCTCTTCACCAGGCTCGTGCTCTGACTCCTGGTGCTAATCCCTGAGGAATCTCCCCTTACCCCCTGAGGCTTTAGCACTCCACCAAGGACACCTCCATGTGCAGAAGCCCTCATCCCCTTGAAAGGTACTGAGTGGCCACACAGAGCTATCCCACCAGGTATTCAGCATCCTTACCTTGCCAGTCTCTTAAACCCATACCAGCTCTGCCTTCTGCACAGACACTCTCCTCGGCCTCTTTGACCACTGCACCCAATGCCAGAACATCCACAACCAGGCAAGGATGCTCTCCTTACCCTACTAGACACTAAGGTTCCACACTGAGGTCCACCATAGGAATATGCTTTACATATGCCTGGTCTACCCTCTGCAAAGAAGATCCTTTCAATTTTCTGTGTCTTTGAATCCAATCCAGTATGGAGCCAACACAATGCAAGGGTGCCCTCTTCACCACAGATACTTTCCTCACCATGCACGGGTACCCTCCTCACTAAGCACAGATGGCCTCCTTTCCCTTCCAAATGTTCAGTTCCTCCATCAGGACCCTCTCCTCTCCTATTTCCAGTTCTGACTCCCCACAGGAAGTGACCTAATGAGTTCATACTCTCCTCACCATGCTGGAGCACAGACTCCCTACAAGTGACCATTCCATAGCATAGCTGCCCTCCTCACCTCTCAGGCTCTGGAGTCTCACACCAGACTGCTGCTTGAGACTCTCTCCTGAATCCAGACACTTTCTCACCAGCATGCTGGCATTTCCTTCACTGCTTGGGCTCCAGTTCTGCTGTCAGGCCAGCCCTCAGCACAGTCACCCAGAACCTGGACCAGACCATTGCTGCCCCACACCTGACCCTTCCACAGATACCTGCCTTGCCCTCCCTACACCATTCTTTATTCAGTAAATTACTAAGTAACTGAGGTGCTGCAAGGATGGAAACCAGATATGATAGAATATGAACTCCTGTGTAATTATTAAACCAATTGACTATTTCCATGGTGATAAATATACCTACACACCACTTCACTCCAATCACAGATGCTCAGGGGTTTTACCCCCTCAGCAAAAATATATTTCTAAAGTTATCATATCCCACATACACTGGAATAAACCATGCACAATATTCAAGTGGCTTCCAACAACAAATATTTCTCATTCGCATATGTCCTAAGGGTTTGGTTATGGGTCACTGAAATGCTGTTCAGTTTCTTTTCACATTCGTCGTTTTGAAGACCAGATCATAGAGAATCACAGCCTCTTGTAAGTTGAAAGTATAGTAGCCTCCTGTATTTACATAATCAGTTCATTCTCATCCTATGGGCCAGTGAAAGTGACCTGGACAAACCAGCCCATTGGGGTTGACAACATACTCTATAAAAAGGAAGACTAGTCAAAGGCTTTGAAACAGTCCTTCTACAGAGGATTATGACAGTACTTGGGAACCAGCATAGCATCTACACCTAATCCCTTTACTGTTTGCTCCAGAGATGTTTTGTTTTGGATTTTGAAATGGAACATTAGACCCATCGGCAGAAAAGAGGTACCATTGCAACACAAGCATGAAATACTAAAACTTGTTGGAGAAAAGACTCAGTGGTTAAGAGCACTGGCTGCTCTTCCAAAGGTCCCAAGTTCAATTCCCAGCAACTATATGGTAGCTCACAACCATCTCTAGAGGAATCTGATGCCCTCTACTGGCATAAAGTCATACATGCAGACAGAGCACTCATACATAAAATACTCAAACTTGTGCTTTACTGATCTCTGATATTGAACTAAATTAGTGTCATATGGGTTTAGTGTTTGGTGTCTGTCATGAACAGCATGGGTTCTGTCAGGAAGCAGTGTGGGAGTGCCTGGGACAGTGATGGTGCACATTCTCCTATTCACCTACATCTGCAGTCGTATCATTTTACACCTGACCTGTTGAAGAAAGATTTTCTCTGAACTTCTAACCCAGTCATGGGAGATGACTTCGCTAATTCTTTGGCATCACTGGAATTATTGGGAAGGCTGTTTTATCATGGTAGGCCATGAAGCCTTATGCTGCTCAGTTCTTTCATAGTTCATGCTAACAAAACGATTCATGGTGGGAGCTCACCATTTCAGAAACACTGACCTTGTGATTAAAGTGTGAAGTCTTTGAGCCATGAGATGCTCACCCTTGCTGGGAAGTGATACTGAAGACTGAGTTTACTCTCTTATCAACCAAACACTCACACCTATATAATGAACCCTGGTCAATCTCTGAATATCAGAGCTCAGATGAGTGCCCTTGGTTGGCCTATTCTGTATATTGCCATTCATTAACATTCTGGGAAGGAGATGTATACATGGAGTCAACGGAAGTTTTCTTTATGGGACTCTCCCTGACCTCACCTGATATGTCCCTCACTTTAGTTCTGCTTTGTATCTTTCTACATAATAAAACTATAATCTTAATAGAACAGAATCATTAGTTCAGTGTGTCATCCTAGCAGCTCATAAATCTGCAGTTATCATGGAATCCTGGGACTCTGAAGATAGTTGAAGTAATGACATCCTTGGGAACTCCTGAACTTGAAGCTCAAGTCTGAAATGAGGACACTCTTGTGGAGGCATGGCCTGAACTTGTAGAATAATTTAATTAGTAAATGAAATGTTTTTGGCTATGGCTTACCAGGACAGCCATAAGAAACATTTTAGGGATAACTGAGGAAATAGAGGCAAGATCATACATTATACCAGAAAAGATTTTTAAATTTTCTAAGAGTGATAATGGTATTGTTTTGTTGTGCAATGAAAATTTCAGATGATAAATACTGAAATACTGACTGAAGTGTTGTGTATCAAACTAACTCTCAAGTGCCCTATCAAATAACATGTGCATATATGTGTATACACAAACATATATATATATATATCAAATTATCAAAATGTCAACAATCACTACTATAAGTGGTAATTATATGAGTATTGATGATACCATCCCTCAAATTCTGTTTCAAAATATCCATGATAAGAAGTTGAAAAGGCTTCCAAAGTGTTAAGTAGCATACAGGGCCTCCATGGGACATGGGGGTCTGCTCAGTGTCCATCCACAGGGCAGAGGCTCTTGAGGAAGGTCACCCAGCCAGGATCAGCCACCATGAGAGGCCCACATCAGCTTCACGGCACCCACAGCACCTGACGCACTAGCCATGGGGATCAAGATTCTGAATGGTTCCTGTTAGGGCAGTTATTGGAGACACGAGAAAATGCTGATGGAAGGGCACAAACTGCCAGAGAAAGTGTGAGTAAGCACTGAGGATCAAAGTGACAATAGGTAACAATGTCACCCTGTCTGTCTGAATTTGCTTAAGAAGATCTTAAATGTTCTAACACCACACACACACACATACACACACACACACACACACAAAACAGACAACTAGGTTAGGTAAAAGAGGGTGTTGTTAACCTGATTGTGGTAGCCATTGCCCAATACATTTCCATATCAAGTCAAGACAAAGTAATGTAAATATACATGATTTATTTGTTAAGTATACATCAATAAATCCAAAGACAGAGAAACAAAGAGACAGGGAAATGGCTAGAGGGACCACACCATACAATTCTATCATCAAATGAGACTTTATGAATCTAAGAATGGACACAGAGGCTGGAGTCCTTCCACATATGCACAAAGGGATCCTGTAGAGTCTCTGGTATATGGGAAATTCTCATTATATAAAGAGTAAAGGATGAATAAATAAGTATATATGAGGACCAGTATTATCATATGGATAACTGTTGGTTGCCTACCTAAATTTCTATGGACATCTCTTCCACAAGGAGATCTTTCCAGGTGTCTGTGTAATGCTGGATAAAAATGCAGTCCTTGTCCATGGAGAATGCTTGATTCATAAGTATATTTTCTTCATCTGACAAACTGACTTCTGTTTACCACTGCAAGGGACGTCATTCCAGCCCCAACCAGAATATTGATGATTTATTATAACACATTGTTCATTGTCACTGCTGGGCTCACCCAGGTGCCAGAACCTGGAAGGGAGGAAAGAGCATCAGGGTGTTTCCCACAGTGATGCTGGGAAAGAGAAAACAAGAGTAAACAAGCCTCAGGATGCGGTGGGAATTTGTGGAAAGCAGATTCAGGTGTGTACAAACCAACCGTTCTCCACCACCCATGTCTGACATGTCCCTGGAAACAGGGCCACCGCACTCAATATTCTCTTAGCCTGTTACTCAACTGTTCTCCCAGAACACATCCCAGAGGCTACTTCATTCTACTTCATACCTAGGGCTTGGTACCCAGGGACTGTCATTCCATGTGCTTATTTATTGCTTAAGGGTCTCTCATTGTCATGTTTTATTAAAGTTTTTTTCCATTTTACAACAGTTTTATTTTAGAGACTGGAAAACTACTTAAAATATCTAGATAATCCACTTATTTCTGTCATCTAGAACAAGTAACTTTCTATCCTGGACTCCTACCTGTCTCCTCTGAAGACTAAGAAGGACAGTAGCATCACTACCTGTTTCTCAAACAGAAATCAGGATAGAATGTGGGAACATACTAAGATATTAGAGTTTTTAATAATTACATTAATACAACACACAACAATATCAGAATGTGGGTTTTTGATTTATGAGAAATAATCAGGTACAGTCTTGACATTAATTTTTATTATAACTATATTAATGAAAACTGGAGAGATAGCTCAGACATTAAGAGTGTTTGCTGCCTTTCCAGAAAGTGGGAGAGTTCTGTTCCCAGCACTCATATTGGCATGGTCATACCACCTGTAACCCCAGCTCCAGGGGATCCAACACCCTCTTATGAGCTCCATACGTACCCACATACACATGGCACACACTCACAGAGAGACACACAAATAAAGATAAATTAAAACCTATTTTTAAATATATAGAGAGACGGGAAGCATAATAAAACCCACCATGGTGTAGCACTTTGGTTGGGTGCCCTGGGTACTTATCATCCTACACTCTTCAAACTCAGTTTCCTCACCTCCCCTGGAGTATCAGTGACATGTGTCTCACAGGACTCCTTGATGAGGACATGGGATAAAGTAACTCCATCCCCAGCACTCACACCAGGAGTGAGCTGTTTTAGTTTCATAACCAACAGCTGGAACACCCTAAAGTCTTCTCATGCTACAGAACTCAGGACTTCTCTAGGTAACTCTGGACTCACGTGGCACTTTCATTGTATGGTGTCTGATCAACCCAGCGCCACTGTCGGTGACCTGTATCTGAAAGCCCAATAAAATAAGCAGCTTTGGGATTCAGGATCTTGGTGATGAAATCCTAAGAGGAAAGAGAGATACAGCATTCAGCCTGGATGGAGTGATTCTTTTTCTGTTATAGAATTTTTATAAGATCTTTTAAAAATTATTTTAACTACACATCATTATAATGTTCAATACAATGCACCTATGGAAATACATAATAATCAAATCCTAGTTCATCTCTCTAGCCCATTAAATATATATATATATATATTTTAATATATAGATTAATACACAATAATTACACATTTTAGAGGTACACTGTGATACTTTTACTGATTTTTTTTCTGGTCACACAGATGAGAAGACATAGAAAGGATCAAGGAATAGAAGGGCCACCCCCACCCCGGGAGTGCCATCTTCTCTGGGTGACCAGGACACAAAGTCATCACTCAGAGGCCTGATTTCCATGACACTGGAAACAATCTCTGTCCATGATCATAATGAATTCTGTTCTCAGACTCAGTCCCGTCTTTTCTTCCCCAGCACCATTCTTGAAAGTTGTGCATGAGAGAATTTAGCAGATTAAACCATTCTCCATTCATAACCTCAGATATTTCATTTCTGATGGTTGGCTGTGACTCTCCTGATTTGATCTCCTTTCCCTAGTCAGCTCTGCGCCCTCCTCTGTTAGGCAGTGGGTACTACAGGAAGCATTAGTGTGAAATCACAAACTGCTCTTTCAAGCAGAAACATTTCATCCTTCCCTCCACCCTCAGGCATTGCATTTCTGTTGCCATGGTTCCTTGTGGGTTGTTCAGCTTCACTGAAGCTGGGACAAAGTGTAGAATGCCAAGGCTGAAGCATCCTTTCCAGCTTCCTGATGGAAAGTCTTCTGCCACATCAGCAACACCCATGTCAACAAAACTCCCTCTTAATAAAAAGAGGCAGACAGCAGGCCAGGCCCAGGCCCCACTCTCTCCCAGGATGCACCTGCTCTTCCTGGCTGTGGATCACCATCAGATGAGCACCCATGCTGGAGCACTTCTCCTCACTCTCACTCCAAGATGCTGAGTCAGTCGCAGTGAAGTAGCAGTGGGAACTAAATGGCTTCCAATCCTTTGGGCAACAGCTCCAGACTTTGTCTTTATTGGGAGGAAGGAAATGTAAGTACAAAGTACATAGTTTCAATATTTCATAATACAAAAATACACCCAGGGCTCAGAGGGAAGTAACTCATCATACCAAGGAACCAAAAAAAAAATCAAACTTAAAACAAAACAAAGCAAGAGGTAATAGATGCCAAGAAGCAAGGTAAACACCCCTTCAAGACTCTGGGAGCATCAAGGAAGACGGAGCAGAAATAATGTAAGAGCCAGAGGATAGAAAGGAGTGCTGTCCTCTGGACATGGCATGGTTGTTGCACACTACAAACTCACAGTGGTGGTGAGCCACATGAAACCTAGCCCATCACCTCCCCTTCCTAGAGTGAAAGATTGCAGAACGAGGAAGTCGTGCTCTTCGGTGATGTAGCCATGGATACATTGCTCTCACTCAAGTAACGAATCCCCAATCGTGCTCATGCAGGAAGTCCTCTTCCCAACCGTGCTCATGCAGGAAGTCCTCCCAACCGTGCTCATGCAGGAAGTCCTCCTCCCAACCATGCTCATGCAGGAAGTCCTCCCAACCATGCTCATGCAGGAAGTCCTCCCTAAATGCAGCGAGACACAGAAGTAAGAGGAAGGCTGATAAAGGGGAGGGCTAACAAGAGGATCATGGGGGGCTTTGATCAAAGAACATTATATTTGTATGAAAATGTGAAAGAATATTTTATGAAGAAGCAAGATAGCAAAGATGTTAGAATTTTCTGAGCAAGCTTTAAAGCCAACCATGATAAAAGCAGGATAACCCTCAGGGTGCAATAGTGGCATGCATACTTTGTAACCTTGTCACTAACGGCTCTCTAATTAGACATAAGACCCACTCAACAAGAGGAAAAGCACGCCTGGTACTACAGATCCAACCAACTACCCAGGGCTAGTGAAGTCATAAATCTCAGAGACGAACCTACAACTACCATGTTATTAAACCTGCAGGATCCCTAACTACATCCTGACTCTTTGTCCTTACGCCACAGGTAAGTGCAGGCCTCACCTCTCATCAAGGAGACTTCTCTTTGCAACAGACAGAGACCATTACAGAAAAACCACAACCAATCAAAGTACAGAGTTATGGAGCCCAGTCCCAAGGGACACATCTACAAAACAAGAGGCCATGAATTTGAAAGAGCAAAAGGAGCATATGGGAGAATTTGGATGGAGTAAGGGAAGGGGAAATTATGTAATTATGTTATAATCTCAAAAAATAAAAGACATAATTTTAAATGTTTCAGTGAGAAGATACAGACATCTTAGAAAAATAAAAACCAGTAAAGAAGCAAATGTAATAAGAATCAAAATGGGGCTGGAGAGATGGCTCAGCAGTTAGGAGCACTGGTTGCTCTTCCAGAGAACCCGGGTTCAGTTCCCAGCACCCACATGGCAGCTCATTACTGTCTGTAACTCCATTTCCAGGAGATCTGACACCTTCATACTGATGCACATAAAATAAAATAAAGTTAAGTAAATTATTTTAAAAAACTACTTTATAAAAAAAATGGGCTGGGGCTAGAGAGATGGCTCAGCCGTTAAAGGCTAGGCTCACAACCAAAAATAAAAAAAAAAATGGGCTGTAGAGATGGCTCAGAGGTTAAGAGCACTGACTGCTCTTCCAGAGGGCCTGAGTTCAATTCCCAGCACCTACATGGTGGTTCACAACCATCTGTAATGAGATCTGGCACCCTCTTCCGTATACATAATAAATAAATAAATCTTTTTTTTAAAAAAGAGAATCAAAATGGAATTTTTTTTACTTGAAAAGCTGCAACACCCTCTTCAATTTACAATAGATGGGGCCAATAGCAGAATGGAGGGGACAGACAAATCAGTGAATTGTCAAACAAAATAATAAAAAATACCAACTTAACAAAAATGAAATACACAGAAAAAAATACAGCCTCATATTATGACCCCAAATGTGTATATAGAAGATAACACAGGACCGAGATATGTGAAGTGTAAACGGATACATGAGAAAAGAGAAATGAGGCACTCAGAGATAGAGACACCACTAAAAACAGGAGGAATATAAAAAGGCACTTCCCAACACGATGAAAATAAATCGTAAGTCAGTAAATAAAACACTAAAAACCTAGAACTAATTAAGACACATCTAAATAATATAGGTGCCAAAACATCAAAGTCTATTTTTAAAATGTACTTAACTGGGGCTGGGAATAAGGATCAGTTAGAGTGTTTGCCTAATGAGCAAGAAGCGCCAGGTCCCATCCACAGCACACTGTAAAACCAGATGTGGTAGTGAGCACTTATGATCCCAGGATAGGTAGGTGGAGGCAGGAGGATCCAAAGTTTAATGTCATCTTCAGCTACATAATGAGTCTGAGGCCAGCCAGGCTGCATGGGACTCTATCTCAAAATAAAATTGAACTGAACAAAAATGAAAATGCAAAATATCAAAACTTGTAGGGCACTATTCAGTAGAAGAATCCAGGGCTGCCCAATGAAATAGCTGTGTTGCTGGAGGGCTTCTCTCCAGGTTCCCCAAGCCCCGCAGTCCCACAATCCACTTATAAAATAATCACTCAGACGCTTATATCACTTATAAACTGTATGGCCATGGCAGGCTTCTTGCTAACTGCTCTTTTATCTTAAATTAACCCATTTCTATAAATCTATAGCTTGCCACGTGGCTGGTGGCTTACCGGAGTCTCTACATGCTCTTCTCCTGGCGGTGGCTGCAGTCTCTCTCCCAGCCTTCCGCTTCCCAGAATTCTCCTCTCTCCTTGTCCACCTACCTCCTGCCTGGTCATTGGCCATCAGTGTTTTATTTATATAGAACAATATCCACAGCACTTCCCTTTTTTCTTTTTTTTAAAAAGGAAGGTTTTAACTTTAACATGGTAAAATTACATATAACAAAACAATTACCGAGCAAGAATTATAGTTACAATATTAAAGAAGATGTCCTATCTATCTTATATTTGTGAGTTTAAGGTTTTATATCTAACTTATCTTTTATCATAACTGAGGAAATTACAACTATTTAGTTTTCAACCACATCAAAGACCTGAGAAGGAACATAATGGTACCTGAGAAATGGTAGACGGATGCAAGCAACTTCGGGAATCTTGCAAGAGTAGACCAAGACAGCTGGCAGCCTGGACAGTCACCTGATGTTTCTCAGCATTGTTGGTGCATTCAAATTGGCTACAGGCCTAGAGTATCTGACAGACCATTTTTAGAAGCAGGAATTCTGAGAGACCATCTTACCCTGTCTTGGCAGAGTACAGTGGTCGCTTTCCTTGTGTCCTGCTTGTCCAGAAAGGACAGCATTGCATTTGTACTGTCAGCCGTCAAGGCAAGGGCAGTTCTTTGCCCAGTAGGCCATTTTGTGCCAAAAAGACAAACTTCCAAATGGAAATGTCTTAGAAGCCCAACATTCTCTCGGGATCAATTGGTGCAGCCAGGAGCAATTGTGTCTCACATCAACAGAATTTTAAGTTATTTAAATGCCATATTTTCTAGGTCTATGAAGTGTTTGAAGATTACCTATCTATCTGAAATATATCTATGTATACCTAGAAGACTTAACTAACATGGCTACAGATATGATTATCATAGATGACTAATTATTAACCTATTTTTTAATTATCCATTACAATTTTAAATGAGTTATATAAACATAATACCTCAAACAAGAATAGAAATATATATATACAGTATAACAAAATTAACTTCAAGTTTGTATCAATGAACTAAAATTTATACAATGTAAAACATTTTAAACATAAACTAAAATCTATACCAATGTAAAACATTTTAAACAAGTTGTTCTTTAAAAGTAGGTTCATTAATCTACCCTTTTATCTTATCATCTCCATATCCTCCTATATATCATATCCCCTTTTCTTTTTTAGAAAGAGATCACATTTATAATCAACCTGTTTTAAATAAAAATATTGGTTTTTCTCTGTCCCACACCAGAGGGCTCTTCTGATTTGGGACACAAGAATCTCTTAACCATTTTTTTTTTTTAAAGCAATATGTCTGGGTTTAGAGGGGGAGTGAGCCAATTCCACCTCTAAAGCCAGCTTGGTATATTTGGGAATTTGGGCATAGCATCTCTTACTGCTTCCTGCTGGAGGGGGAAGCTGTATCTTATGGGGACGCAAAGAAAATTTTAGACCTATGGGGTAGTCCGTGAGGCTGTATTGTGTGAACCAGTTGCCTTGAAACCGATCTGGATGTTGGATCATCTGGGCCATGGTGTCATCGGAGTCCTTTCAGGGGGTCTTGGCTGGTGAAACATGATGTATCTTAATCTGGAACAAGTCCACAGCCTCTGGCTTTCTGTGGAAACAAAAGCAGAACCTCTTTTCCAAAGTAACATATCCTTATATCCAAATTTTGAAGTCAAGGTACCTTTAAAATATACATTTTGGCATAACTCAACAGCTTTTGTAATCAAATGTTTTTCTTTAGTTATGAATATCAAAGAGAACATAATCCAGATTCTCTGTGTGGTAGCCATCTTTATGTGGCTTATGTTTTATATTACCTTGAGCCTTGAGCCTATTGCTTTAAACTGTACCATTGTAAGCCTGAAACGGCGCTGTGGCTGCTGGCTCCACCCACTTCAGCTTCCCAACATGGCAGTGGTATGTTTTCCGCCAGCTCTGGGAGTCATCAAGTCTCAGAAATAGTGGGTCTAAGCTTTTATCAAAGCAGCGTGTAGCCCAGAAACCTCTTTTTTTTTTTTTTTTTAAATAATAGTAAAGACTAAATCTACCACACAGCTTAATTTGCCGCTGGCAGATGCCTCATTTACGCCATACTGCCGGTCAGACGCACCCGCCAGGAACCGCCAGTGTCCAAACTTGCGTTTTGCCGCATCTAGCTGCCGTATGAGACAAGAAGCAGGAACCTGGTTTTGGCTCTGTTTAGAATTGGTTATTAAATATTCTCAGGTTTAAGGTGGAAACTCGAGCCGTTGGGCGCCATTTGTTGCTGGAGGGCTTCTCTCCAGGTTCCCCAAGCCCCGCAGTCCCACAATCCACTTATAAAATAATCACTCAGACGCTTATATCACTTATAAACTGCATGGCCATGGCAGGCTTCTTGCTAACTGCTCTTTTATCTTAAATTAACCCATTTCTATAAATCTATAGCTTGCCACGTGGCTGGTGGCTTACCGGAGTCTCTACATGCTCTTCTCCTGGCGGTGGCTGCAGTCTCTCTCCCAGCCTTCCGCTTCCCAGAATTCTCCTCTCTCCTTGTCCCACCTACCTCCTGCCTGGTCATTGGCCATCAGTGTTTTATTTATATAGAACAATATCCACAGCATAGCTGAGACAGAGATGGAGACAGATACTGTCCCTTGTGGGTCTAGGACGGAGCCTTCCTAAATCCCAGAAGTAAGGAAGCAAACAAATTGTTAAAAGAGATCCGTCAAAAGGGCAGAAGGGCCAATGGGAAGTGGCCCCAAAGCACCAAGACAGAAAACACCTAAGTATCAAATTAT
The DNA here is from genome assembly GCF_004664715.2 of Peromyscus leucopus. Taxonomy (NCBI): domain Eukaryota; kingdom Metazoa; phylum Chordata; class Mammalia; order Rodentia; family Cricetidae; genus Peromyscus; species Peromyscus leucopus. The sequence continues at coordinate 147,763,899 of NC_051065.1, forward strand.
GATACAGAATAAATGTTTGCCGGTACATGCAGTTACAAATCTCATATGCATGTGAATTTCAAAATCTTGTGTTGCTAGGTCTAATGGTTACTAATCCACATCTTAGTATATCCTGGAAACACTTAGGTAGGGTGCTTACACTCGGCATTTGACAACTGGATTCAAGGCACATTAAGTTTTACCTTCCGCAGATGCGTGGTCTTTCATACAATCCAATTTTGTGTGATTCAGTTGTTTCATAGTATTTTTTTCTTCAAGGAGATCAGAATACATTTGAAACAAAACTGGGGAAAAAGAATAAAAGATATTCATTTTCCTGGTAGCACTACAATTTTAGTCTTTACTCATACCTTCCTACACACACACTTTTTGAATGGTTGGTTGGTTGGTTGCTTGCTTGCTTGCTTGCTTTTTTGAGACAGGGTTTCTCTATGTAACAGCCCTAGCTGTCCTGGAATCTGCTTTGTAGACCAGACTGGCTTCAAACTCACGGAGATCCACCTGCCTCCGCCTCCCGAGTGCTGGGATTGAAAGTGTGCACCACCACTGCCTGGCATTTGTTTCTTTGAAGCGGTGTCTAGCTGTGTAGCTGAGACTCATCTCAATCACAATTCCCACCTCCCCTCCAGAGAGCTGGGCCTGAACCCTCACACCTGGCTCTTAGTGAATGAACCAAACTGGCATGGTAATCCCAATTCATAACTAACTCCCAAACACAGATCGCGGAGCCAGGAAGCTGAGGGTGGATCAGGGAGGAATTGCGGAAAACAATGTGGGTGAATATGATCAGAATACATTGTATGAAACTCTCAATTAATAGCAATATCTTTTAAAAATAAAAAGGAAGGAAATACTTTTTGTCTGATTTGTAAGGAACGTGTTTTTTTGTTTTTTTGTTTTTTTAACTGAGCCATCTGTTTAGAATTGGGGCTTTTCTCTTTCTCCATTAGGCCCTATTTGCTCCTTGACCCCCCACATCTGGCTGTTGCTTCTGCCATTTCACTAAAACCATCCTTGAGCCAAGCATGATGGTGCCTACCTATAATCCAAAAACCAGGGAGGTAGAGAGACAGGAGGATTGCAAATCCCAGGTCAGTCTGGACTATGTACATAGTTCAAATCCAGTCTGGGCTACAAAGTGGGACTGATTTTTTTTTTCTAATCAATGAAATAGATTATCAATACTATCCAGGGCAGTCATTGTCCAGCTTGCTGTTGGCCTTGACCCCAGCTCTCTCCCGCCTCAGCTCTTAGGACACTGCTCTGTTTTGTCTCACCTTTCTTGCTGTCATTTCTTACTGTCGTTTATAATCCCCTCCGCCTCCAGCCACCCCTTTAGAAATGCAACACTCCCCACTGTCTGTAATTCTCCTTCCTTCTCACACTTTCTTCCTCCCAATGATGGCATGTATTCCATGGTCTCGCCTGCTACCTAAATGGGAAGGACTGGGAAACCTCAGACCTTCCTCCTGACACCCAGACAAGTGTGTGCTCACTAAACATGGCACTTGAAGATAAACTTAACACACTCAAAACCCAAATCAACATCTTCTATCCTAAACCTGCACCTCGCCCTGTATTGTCTACCTGCGTGAACACCTTCATCATGGCTCAGTCTAGTGAGTCTGGGTGTTGGAGTGGCTTCACTTCCGGGTCCTTAGTCCCCAGTTCATCAAGCCTCTTCCTCCTGGGCACTATCTCCCTTACCATTCCCCAAGGACTGTCCTTGGGTCAGGCTCTGGTCACCGTTTTCTAGCTTGTCTCTTTACTTCTGGTTTTCTCTATTCTATTTTCATGCAGCTCTGACCGCACACTTCTACATGTCAAATCTGACAGTTTCAACTCCCTGCCTAAAATTCTTCAATGGCTTCTCCTGGCTGTGACACACTAGAAAAATGCAAACAATTTTCAATATTCCTATCTCCATGCTTTATCAGGCCAGCCAATCATTCAAAAGCAGCTCTGGCAACTTCCAAGTTGACACTTGGAGGGGCATGACTAACTCTCCCTCTCCATCTCTGTGTCTAAGTTGTCCCATGAACACAGATGAGCTATCCTGGTGAATGGGAGAACTGGGGCCGTATTGCTCCTGTAATTCCAGGGGGCAGCCTCTTCCTCGGAAGCCATGCTGCATGTGCCTGGCCACATCTTTGTGGATGGCTGAGTTCAAGTGGGCTGCAGGAGCCTCCTGGCTGATGTCAATATAACCTGCCAAGCCACAAAAGCATGAAACAAACAAACAGCTGTTTTAATCTGTGAAACCTTAGAGTCGTTTGTTAAGAAGCAAAAGAAAAAATGTTTAGTAGCCAGGTGGTGGTGGTGGTGGTGGTGGTGGTGGTGGTGGTGGTGGTGCACACCTTTAATCCCAGCACTCAGGAGGCAGAGGCAGACAGATCTTTGAGTTCAAGACCAGCCTTGTCTACAGAGTGAGTTCTAAAACAACCAGCGCTATGCAGAGAAACCGTGTCTCAAAAAAACAAGACAAGAAAGGAGAAGAAAAGGAAGGAAGGAAGGAAGGGAGGGAGGGAGGGAGGGAGGGAGGGAGGGAGGGATAGAGAGAGAGGGAAAGAAAGAAAGAAAGAAAGAAAGAGAAGAGAGAGAGAGAGAGAGACAGAAAGAAAGAAAGAAAGAAAGAAAGAAAGAAAGAAAGAAAGAAAGAAAGAAAGAAAGAAAGAAAGAAAGAAAGAAAGAAAGAAAGAAAGAAAGAAAGAAAGTTAGTTTGATGGGAAAATCCAAATCCTTTTTTGTTTTGGAGACAGGGTCTTACAGCATAGCCCAGACTGACCTTGAACATACTATGTAGTCCAGGTTGGCCTAGAATTTGCAATCCTGCTGCCTCAGTTTCCCAAGTGCTAAGATTATAGGCATGCAACACTACTCCCAGCCCAAACTTTTTTCCAGTGCTACACAACACTTTTCACATTCTGAGTCCTGTTTATGTCCACCACATATGGCTTCATTTCTTCTTCACTTGGTGTTATGTGTTACGTGTTCCAGACCAACTTTCTTAGTCTTCCCTGTATTTTCCCATGCTCTCATATGTCCAGGACACTGCTGTCCCACACAGGTCTAGATGTCACCTCCTCCAAGCCTACCTCAGCCCCCTGTGCTTACACCCTACCTGCATAGCGCTTCTTACACAATTTTGTAAATGTTACTTCACTTGACCACTCTCTAAATTTTTTAAGAACAGGGGCTATTGTTCTTTCTGGACCCTCTAGCACACACAGTAAATGAACATAACTAATTACTGAGGGGAAAGATAAAATACACAAAAAATATACTAACTTTACACTTTTATTTTTTAGACAAGTTCTCACTATGTAGACCAGGCTGGCCTAGAACTCACAGAGATCTACCTGCCTCTGCCTCCTGAGTGCTGGGATTAAATTAAAGACATGTGCCAACATGCCTGGCCATGCCTTTAAATTTTTTAATAAATTCCGAAAGCCAACCTTATACAGAAATCCTCTATTTCCTAAATTGGCTTCAATCTCACATAGTCAGGAACAGGAACAAAATAATTAGGAGTCACACTGGAGCACTCACTGTCCCTGGAATAGTTCTGCCCATTTCTTTTCATCCCTTTATCATTGCAAAATATGAGTGCCTGTGTGTCCAATGGGGCTGGCTTCTAAATGTTGCTGAGAAAATGAAGATTCATCCTCAGTACTGAAGCCTAACACAGATGCCCCAGGATTTCACTCTGTGACTCTAACAAACATGAACTTGCTTCTCTAGTGAGAATGAATGACTTTTACAGAAGAGTTATTCTGAAACAGAGGAAATTCCCAATGTCATCTGTCTCCCCAGAGAAAGCTTCTGTCTCATGTTTCTTGGGGAAAAGCACTGATAATTATCTGTTTCTAATGGATGTCTCTCTTTGTGCAAGATGGGCATTGCTTAATCATTCCATCGGCATACTTACTGATCAGAGCAACAGAGGATAAGATTGCCATCAGCAGGAAAAATATCAATGAGGCAAGAAGCAGCGTGGGAAAGCCAGGACTACTTTTGTGAATGGTGGTCTTCTTTGGAGGAGCTAAAGAAACAACCAAACTAATTAAATCAGTAATGAATTATCATTTCCTCTTCCCCATCTTCTTCTTTTCTACCATGAAATATTAATAGTATAGACTCTTGAAACAATACAAAAACTGAGAAACAATGATGTCCATTGGAGAAAACGGAAGCACAATTTTTTACCAGTGACAATAACTCGTTAATACTGATATTTGAGAGACGCATGTGAGTGCATATATATATATATCCTTTCATGGAGTTTTAAAGTGTATATACATGTACGCATATTTCCCCAATGACTGACATATCACAATCACTCATTTCTGCTCTGTTATTTTCCTTCACATTGTATCATGAACGTTTTTTTTCTGTCACCATATTTTCTTCTTTAACATTCTTTATTTTGGCTATGTAGTACTTCATTGTATATTTAAATAATCTCCTAAACTGCTTCCAATGTTACTTTAAAGCATGCAAAAACAGAGAAGTCTGTATAAGCATATTTCACATGTTTAGGATATGGCCTAAGGTTATCTTTTTAGCTACTATCTCTTGGTCAGAAACCACTTTCTATGTTGAAGGGGTTGGAGGAGGGGAGAGGTATAAAAGGGAGGGAGGGAGGGAGAACCAGAGAGTAGTGGGGGGGCGGGTATCACAGCTGCTTTTGCATTTGCTGGATCTGGAGGTCACTATGTATAAATATATATGTAAACGTGAGACATGAAACCCGTAAGGAGGAATGTTTCAGGAAGGGAAAGGGATGAACAAGAGCAGGGAAGGAGGTGGGGGAGGGCTAGGGGTACACACAAGGGATATGATGTGTTTGTATAAAATGATTCAACCGATTGGTTTGCACAGTAGCTAAAAAAACAGTTTTAAAGTATAAAATTCTCTAAGAAATAGCATAGACTCTTGTAACTCTAGTGACAGAGCTTACATGCAGCATGCGTGTGGGCCTGCATCCATCCCCAGGATGAGTGGAGAAAGAGACACTCAAACCGTCCTTCAAAATAAAACTGTCCCCCAAATACAGACTAATTTCTTAAAGTTACAATATGCTGTCAAGTAAATAGAAAATTAAGAACTTCAGTATTACATCACATGAATTTATTTTCATGAAAAAAAATATAGTTTTACATACATTGAAAACATGAAGTAGAATTCAGGCTTTCTCTAAATGGTGAGAGTAAAGACGGTGTGGTATTGTGAACTTTCTCCTTTCCCATGGAACAAGGCAACAGCCCCTTCAGACCTCCCACAGACAGTTCAACCAGCTGAGACTACGGTCTCCCATACACAGCACTCAGTCAGCCAGCAGCCAAGATCCCCCAGACTTGCTCATAAACACTCCTTTCTTCACCTGGCTTAGACCACCAGAAAATGAGGTTGCATTGTTCTGGAGGTGGGGGAGGTTTACCTGAAGATGAGTCTGAGACAGTGCCTGAGGAGACAGGTTGAACTTTGAAGTTCACATCTGTGTAAATGTTCGGAGAAGCCATATTGAGATGAGATCTGCTTTCTTCAGAAAACCTACGTCATTCTTAATTTTTTTTTTCTTATAAACAAGAAATAAGAATGGTGATAATTATCCCACCATCAACTAGAAGGTGCAGAGGCATTAAGTGGGCAAAGAGCCTCTGGGAGTACAGCGTGAGAATTTAAAACCACGGGGTGGAACTCTCCGGGCCACAGACAGAGGCCCGATCCCCACAGTCAGAATAAAGACTCCCAAGCTTGAAAACTGTTCATGTGGATATGCAAATACTGTGAACAGCCGACTGAAACCGGGGAAAGGAAGAAACAGGAAGGAAAGGAAAAGAGGAACCAGGCAATAGAGACGTGTGCCCTGAAACCCGAGCTCCATGCACTCTGCAGCAGAGTTCCTATGCGTCCTTGAGCAAACACGATTTCTGGAGAAGCAGCCAGCATGAGCTAACACTGCTAACCCTGCAGCCACAGCATCCTCTTTAGCTGGACAGCCGAGTTCTGGGCATCACATGCTAAGACGCTCCTTGACCTCGGCTCCTTTCCAGCTCTGTAGAATGTGCACGACTGTAAGATCGGAGCAGGTTTTCTAGTCTCCTTGGCTCCCACCGTCTGGAATGTGATCTTCTTCGTGGGAGTGATGCGCTCCCGAAACCACGCCAACGCCCTGGGATGGGCTCAGGACTTCCTTTTCTGCTGTGTCAAGTTCCTTGCTTTGCTTTTCTAGTTAAGGGGAGTTCTGGTGTCAGCCACCTCTTCCAAGCCGTTCTTTTGCTTTCTCCAGATTACTGGAGAAATTCCCGCAGACTGTGCCTGGATATCATCTTACTATCCTCACTCACGCTGAGTGCTGCTTTTGAGTTACCCCCCAGTCAGCCTGCTCCACACACCCAGTGTCTCAGGTTGGTTCTCTTCTTCACGGGAACATTAACCCTTGAGTGTCTTCCCTGCTGAGGCCACACAGTTCTTTTCAGCCTACGAACAGGAGGATGTGCTTCGTCAGGCTTGACTGTGAAGCACGGGTGCCCCCACCACACACCCCTCACACTGTGGCAAAGTTGCAATAAGCAAGAGAAACCACAGAAACATCTCAGAAGTAGACCCTGGAGGTGTGGCAGAAGAAAAAGGCCAAATGCTAGCAACTCGATAAGCATTCTTAAAATAACTGAAACTCAGAAAGCAAGCACTATATGTAGATATAGATAGAGAAAGGGATAGACATATATATCTATACATATATTTGGTTTTTTGAGACAGTGTTTCTCTGTGTAACAGCCCTGGCTGTCCTGGATCTCGCTCTGTAGACCAGGCTGGTCTCAAACTCACAGAGATCCGCCTGTCTCTGCCTCCCGAGTGCTGGCATTAAAGGCATGCACCACCACCACCTCCCAGGAACATTAAATATCTTAAACTGAGTGCTATGAAATATTTAAAAAGGCATCCAAACAACTAGCTCACAATAAACCAGTGAACCATCCACCAAACCAAGGGAGGGCCAAGCCCAAGAAGGAACTCATCAGCATCCACCCAAGTAGGCAGTGATGGATGGCTGGGCACAAGGGGCCCATGCAGGCACCTGGTGCCAATCTCGGGAATTTCTCCAGTGAAAATAAACCATCTCGGGATTCCACATTGAACTACCGAAAACTGTCAACCCAAAATGACAGCTCTCACCACAAGGGAAATAAGTGACAGATTCTGGAGCCAAATATGAGTGGTAGTGATCTGGGAACATGGAGTCACACTATTCCCAATATCATGTTCTAATGTGCTGACAATTTCATAAAGTTTTTATAGTTGTGTCACAGAGGAGAGACATAAACTGGAGTGCTTTCAACTGCACTGGTGGTCTAGGGAAATGGCTCAGCAGTAAAGAGCACTTGTTGCTCTCGCAGAGGACTAGGGTTGGTTCCTAGCACACACATGGTAGTTCACAATCATCCTTAACTGCATTCCAGGGGATCAGACATTGGGGATCTGTCAACCTCTTTTGATCTCCAGAGGCACCAGACACACGATGCACATACATGTGTGCAGGCAGAGCACTCACAAATATAGAACACATAACATTGTTAAGTGTTTTATTTTATGTGCATGGGTATTTTGCCTGCATGTATGTCTGTGCACCATGTGTAGGGCACACTGAGGTAAGAAGGAGGCAGTGTATCACCTGGAACCTAAAGGTTTATGTAACAATCACAAGAAGGTTAGGTAAAACACAGACATGGATAATGAATGATTAATAAGGGGTCTTAAAAAATTCCAAAAATGCTGAGGCTGAAGCATTTCAAATTCCACAGTGATGTGAGTTCAACCAATCAGCCCTGGAGAATCTCCAACACAGGTGATGCTTTCTTCTGAGAACTTCAGCTCACACAGTCAAGAGGGCATCTACGTGATAAGATGGTCAGGTGCAGGAAGACCAACTTCAAACAGGGTGAGAAGGGCATCACGCAGAGGGTGGGAATGTGAAAGCATTGAATCAGGACTGCACGAAGTCTGGGAGCCAAAGCAGAGGAACGTTCTCACAGACTTCAAGCTGCTCACAGATTGAAAAGAATCTTACAGAGGTAAGGCCAACATGTAAACCCCAAAGGAATGCACAGAGAAATGGCCAGCATCTGAGACTCCGCCTGGGAAGCATATGCCCCGTGCCAGGCCCATCAAAGGAAAATGGGTTTTGAGCCCCTTTTTATAGTAAGAAGTAAGCATTAGGCATGGACAAAAGAATTTTTACAATTTCTAAGTTCAAACTTAGAGACATATTGCATTTTCCGCTAACAAGGTTTCAGTTAATTGATGTTTGCAAAAACCTGTAGCTTTCCTGACACAATTAATAGTGTTTGCCAAAACCTGCAGCTTTCCTGATACAGCTGGTTTTCCATAGCGGGAAGGATACGAAACAGTGCAAAGCGGGTCGTCACGTAGGGGCATTTGGTTAAAGTTTTATCAGATGGAATGGGATGTACGAGGAGTCACGTAGAACTCATTAAAAGTTAACTTTGGTCCACGGCAGTTGTCAGCTATAAGGGACAAAGGGGTTATCATGAAAAGCTAATCCCTGGCTGCAGGGAGCCATTGTAAAAACTAGCATTAGGTTCCTGACAGAGCTGCCGGTCACAAAGCAAAGAAATCTCAGTTAAAAGTTCATCTCTGTCAGCTTCCATCTCTTTAGGCTTATAACTTTATATTCCTGTATTTCTATCTTCCTATTCCCAGACCCTTCATTTCTTTGGTCATGTTGTTTTATCAACAGCAATAGAAAAGTAACTAATATACACAGAGCAAAATGGCTTTGTAGGGTAAGTTTTGCAGTGTTATTTCCCTGTATATTTTATGGGACACTTTGGGAAATGTTCATATTAAATGATCCTTAAAAGTCTGGTAGAATTCAGCAATGAACCCATCTGCTCTTGGGATTTTCTTTGGGAGAAATGTTAACTACTGTTTCAATCTGCTTGTTACAGTCTGTTTAAAATGTTTCTCTCTTCTCACTTTCATTTTGGTAGGTTGTGTACATTTATCCATTTCTTATTGGTTTTCTATTTCTAGCATTTTGAAATATACATTTCCCTAACAAGCTTCTGGGTTTCATTGGAGTCCATTGTAAAAATTCCCTTTTATCTCTAATTTTGTTTGGTTAGTTCAGCTAGGGGTTTCTCAACCTTGCTAACGTTTTGAAGAACAAACTCTTTATTTAATTCTATGTATTACTGTCTTAGTCTCGTTTCACTAATTGCTGCCCTAACCATTGTGACTTCTCGTGGTTACTGCATTTGGGTTTGGCTTCTTGTTTCTTCTACAGCCCTGAGGAGCATGGCTAGATTACTGTTGGCAGTCCCCTGCATTGTTTAATTCAAGCTCTTATAGCTGTAAACCTCACTCTTGGGACTGCCTTGGCTGTTTCTCAGGGAACATGCAGATTGTGCTCTTTTTCATGGTTTCTAGGAACATTATCTATCTACTTCTATCTCCTCATTTCTGTGTGTGTGTGTGTGTGTGTGTGTGTGTGTGTGTGTGTGATGCATGTGTATGTGTGCACATGAAGGGGGTTCCATGAACATGTGCAAATGGGTACGGCGGCCAGGGATCAACATCAGGCTTCCTCTGTTGATCTTCACCTTATTTTTTTAAGACAGCATCACTCATTAAACCTGAAGCTCGGGCGTTCGGTTCTGCACGATGGCATCTCGGGCAGGCCCGCGAGCGGCCGGCACCGACGGCAGCGACTTTCAGCACCGGGAGCGCGTCGCCATGCACTACCAGATGAGGTATGAGTGTGATGCTCAAGTATGAAATCAAGAAGCTGATCTACGTCCATCTGGTCATATGGCTGCTGTTGGTTGCCAAGATGAGTGTGGGACACCTGAGGCTCTTGTCACATGATCAGGTGGCCACGCCCTATCCGTGGGAATATCCGTATTTGTTGAGCATGGTGCCATCTCTCCTGGGCCTTCTCTCCTTTCCTCGAAACAACATCAGCTACCTGGTGCTCTCCATGATCAGCATGGGGCTCTTCTCCATCGCGCCCCTCATTTATGGCAGCATGGAAATGTTCCCTGCAGCACAGCAACTCCACCGCCATGGCAAGGCCTACCGCTTCCTGTTTGGTTTTTCTGCTGTCTCCGTCATGTACCTGGTGTTGGTCCTGGCAGTCCAAGTTCATGCCTGGCACCTGCATTACAGCAAGAAACTCTTAGACTCTTGGTTCACCAGCACACAGGAGAAGAAACGGAAATGAAGCCTGCCTGACGGACTTCTGAGGGGTGAAACCGGGGTCTCCCATTGAGCAGCCTGAGGGGAGCTGTTCAGAATCTCCACAGACTGTGGCATCTGTGATGTGGTACCTAGTGCACACTAGGTGCATTCTGGCCTGGGGTTCTCTGTTACCATCCGCTGAGATGACAGAGCTGAAGTATTTAATTTATTCTTGACCAACCGCAACTGGTGACCAGTAGCCGTGGAACACTTCAGTGGGTGAAGTTGAGGCCTCCAGGGTTTGGTTTTTCCAGACTGAGCCTTGTCCTTGCCTTCTCTGGGTCACAGTCCTACTTTCTCCATTCATCACCCTTTACCACCAACACTGAAAGAGATCTGGAATGGATCAGTACATGAAATTCTCCTTCAGATTGAGGTCATGGGGCAGGCAACATTTGGGAGGTTGCTCCCCCTACAGGCTTCTCTGCTTACTGCAAACCATTTTAATTAAAAAAGAACCTCAATAAAGTTAAGACTGTCCTGGGGGGGGGGGGACCTGAAGCTCACTATATCAAACCTAGCTGGCCAAGAAGTCCCAAGGAGCCTCCTGTCTTCCTCTTCTTGGTGGTAGAACCATAGGTGCATACCACCAAACCCAGCTTTGTGGTCACTGGGGATCAAAACTCAGGTCTTTATGATTGTACTGCAAACATTTTACCAGCTGAATCATCACCCAAGTCACTTGTGCTGGTTAGCTTTTTGTCAACCTGACACAAGCTAAGAGTCATCTGAAAAGAAGGAACTTCAATTGAGAAAATGCTTCCATAAGATCAACCTGTAGGCAAGCCTATGGAGCATTTCCTTGATTGATGTGGGAGGGCCCAGCCCACAGTGGGTGGTGCCACCTCTTTGCAAGTGGTCCTGGAGTGTATAAGACAACAATCTGAGCAAGCAAGGTGGGCCAAGCCAGTAAGCAGCACTCCTCCATGACCTCTGCATCAGCTCCTGCCTCCAGCTTCCTGCCTTGAGTTCCTACTCTGACTTCCCCGAATGATGGACTACAAGATGTAAGATGAAATAACCCTTTCCTGCCTAATTTTCTTTTGGTCATGATGTCTTATCACAGCAACTGAACCCCTAATTATGACATCCATACTTCTATGAGAGGGTTTTTTCTTCTCCATCTCTTGTTACATCAATTATTCCCTGTTCATTCAAAAGCTTGTTGTTGAATCTCCAAGTATTTGTATGCTACCAATTTCTAACTTTATTCTTTTGTTGTCTGATAAGATACAAGGAATTATCGTAACTTTTTGTACTTTTTAAGGCTCATGTTGTGGCCTATAATGTGATCAGTTTTTAAGACAATTCCACGGGCTGCTGAGAAGAATTATTCTCTATTTGGTTGGATCATTTGTAGACAGCTATTAATCCAGTTGGTCTTTGCTGTGCTGAAGTTTCTTTGCTGATTTTTAGTTTTAAAGACCTGTCTAACCATGAGAGTGGTGCACTGAAGTCTCCCCTATTGCTGTATCAGGACCCTCTGTGTGTTCTCATGTTTGCTTGATGAAATTGAGAGCCACAGTATCTCATACATAAATACTTACAACTGTTAAATTTCCCAACCTGGACCAGCAGGTCATTCTTCAGTGACAGGCTCCTGAGAAGAAGGGCCAGAGGATGAGAGAATAATAAAGGAGACCAAAAAGTTTGGGGGTCAGTCTTGCCCAAGCTGATAGTCATGCAAGCATGTTTATCAAGCACAGCATCTTATACACAGTTTGCAGGGGGAGAATGGAACAGAGTCAACAGAAAGCTATCACACAATGAGACCGTCAGCTGGAAGCTCATCAAACTAATGGTGTGCAAAGGGAACAAGGATATCTCAAATGCATTACAAACCAAGCACACAGCAGTTTTGGAAGTGATAACCATAGCCCTTTAGGGGTAAGAGTTGAGTTCCCCAAGTCCAAAGCCACGGCTCCCCAAGACCACAGCCCCAATACAGCCTTGACAAGCAGGTTCCTGGTTTTAGACAAGGAACTTTTTTGTTCATCTAGTCCTCTCATCAAATGTACTGTCCTGCGTTCTTGTGGGTGAGGCTCTTTTTCTCCTTCCTCAATGTACAATGAAACAGGAGAAAGGATAGGTGGGGCTGGCAAGCAGAAAGAATTGATAGAAGAAGGAGGAGCCAGAGAAGGAGGAGGACATCAGGGGCCAGCCAGCTACTCAGCAAGCCTCGGAATAAGAAATAATGAAAGGTATACAGAAATTTAGAAAAGTAAAATCCCAAAGGCAAAAGCTAGACAGGATAATTTAAGCAAAGCTGGCTAGAAACAAGCCAAACTAAGGCTCTGTGTGTGATTTATTTGGGAGCTGGGTTGTGTCCCCCCTGAAAAAAGTAAAAAACAACTAACAACAGACATTTAGTGGGTTTTTTCTTGGTTTTGTTTTGTTTTGTTTTTTAATCAAAAATGTAGGAAATGGGGCTGGGGACAGCTCAGCAGAAGAGTGTTTGTCTAGCCTGTGTGAGACGAGAGTCAATCCTCAGCACCACAAAGAAAGCTGGTGAGTAACAGGGTCACCAAGAGCACTGGTTAAATATACAACAGCACATCTGTGTGCTGAGGACCCGGTCAGATGCTGAAAAGAATCATCTGAGCATTAAGAATGTAAACAGAGCTGAGGGGATTGCCCAGCAGACACAGAATTTGCTGCACACGCCTGAGGACCTACGTTTGGGTCCCCAGCACCACCTAAGAAGCCAGGTGTGATGGTGTGCGCTTGGAATTCCAGTGCTGGACAGGCAAAGGCCGCTGGGCAGCCAGTCTACCCAGTCAGCCAGCTCCAGGTCCAAGAGAGACCCTGTCTGGAAAATAAGTGGAGAGTGATTGAGGGAGGCACTCAACACCAGCCTCTGGCCTCCGCATGTGCATGCACACACGTGTACCCACATACACCCAGAAACATGTACATACATACACAGCAAAAGAAATCAATACATGTGAATATATAGGCATGGGAAAGAGTCCAAAACATTTTAAGTTCTAAAGTAAAACTTATTTTAGTGTGATTTTTATCTAAGAATATTTATGTAGCTAGTTACACATAAGCACACAGAAACTGTTTTATAAAATGTATCGAGATTCTGCAGCCGTCAGCAGTAACTGCAGACTCATAGCTGGTCAAAGTGCTGAGAATGACGGCTGCTGAGTGTTCAGCCGTACACAGGACATCTGTGTCACACACACACACACACACACACGCACGCACGCACGCACGCACGCACCACGCACGCGCCGCCAAGGCCGCCGAACATCTCAGGAAGGGAAGGGCGATCTAACAGCCAGAGGAGTAGGTGTATGGAGGAGGGTTGATACTGGCTTCTGCTCTCTTGAATTCAGAGCAACTGGGATTACTGTATAAGACTGTAAACCTGGACCGGAGAGAGACAGACTCCTGAGGCCCCGCCCCTCCCCAAGGGTTTTTATGCAGCCAATGGTCAGCGGGAGAGGGAGGGACATATTCTTCGGTGGTGTGCCCACTAGCAAGGTGCCCATGCTGCTATACACAAACCCTCACCCATGCTCCTGTAAGCATCCCTAATGAAACTCACTGGGTCATTTAAAACAAGACACAAGAGAAGAAGAGATATCAGCAGAAGAGGGTGAGTGACAAGACAAGGTAACAGAGGATGTGAATATGCTCCAAATACATTATGCACAAGTGTGGAGATGTCACAAAGAAACCCATTATTATATTAATATATGCTAACAAAACCATTTTAAAGGCATAAAGAACACATCCCAAATTACCGGTATCAATTGACTTTGCAACTGAATTATAAACCCATTAGTGGATCAAGCCACTGATCATGACACAGCGGGCCCCCTTCCCCCCCCCCACTGACTGGTTTTGTGTGTCAATTTGACACAAGCAAGAGTCATCAGAGGAAGGAGCCTCAGCTGAGGAAATGCCTCCTTGAGATCTGTAAGGCACTTTCATATTTAGTGATCAATGGGGAGAGCCCAGCCTATGGTGGGTGCTACCATCCTGTTGTAGAATATTATTTTAAGGTGTGTTACTTTTGTTTATGCTGCATTTCTTTAACTCTGTGAAGCTGTGTTACTTTGCCTGTCTAAAACACCTGATGGTCTAGTAAAGCGCTGAACAGCCAGTGGTGAGGCAGGAGAGACAAATAGGCGAGGCTGGAAAGCAGAGAGGATAAATAGAAGGAGAAATCTGGGAGGAGAAAGAAGTAGCCAAAGAAGTAAAAGGACTCTGGGGGCCAGCCACCCAGCTACACAGCAAGCCACCAAGTAAGAATAAGATTTACAGAAGTAAGAGAACAGGAAAAGCCGAGAGGCAAAAAAATAAGTTAAGAAAAATAAGAAAATAAGCTGAGCATTTATAATTTAAGTTAAGAATACAACTGGCGATCTTAGTCGAAACAAGTCGAAGCTAAAGGCCAGGCTGTTCGATAAATTAAGAATAAGCCTCCGTGTGTGATTTATTTGGGAGCTGGGTGGCAGGCTCCCCAGTAGAGTAAGAAAACAACATTTTGGCGGACCAACGTGGCCCTCATATCCCTAGGGCCTGAGAAAGCTAAAAAGAAAAAGAAAAGGGACATGACTCCTTTAAGAGGCGCTGCTGTTCAGCTGACAGCACTAAATAAAAATGGCAAGCTAGGTTAAAAAAAAAAAAAAAAAAAAAAAAAAAACACTGTGGCAAGAGAGGTACCAGCTTCCATAGCTAGGAAGGTTTAATACAGTTCTCCATCACCGTCTCAAACCTCCAACCAGCTGCTGCAAGTTTCATGCTTGACTTTCAAGACCTGAGAAGTGGGCGGAGCCATCTGAGAGCCACATGTGGAGAATCCAGGTGTAGGTTAGCAGTTTAAAGGTTTGCTCATTCGGTCAAAACAGACTAGAGATATGCAATAAAGAGATCAGACGGAAAAACCTCTAAACAGGTTATAGTGTGTTTAACCATGTGTGTAGGCTTAAGAAAGAAAGAAAAAGTGTATAGTCATAGAAAAAAATGAATAGTTTATAAAATAAAGTCTTTAAAGAAAAAGTAAAGAGCAAAAAACAACCAACACCACCATCTCTGGGCTGCTGGTCCTGGGTTCTATAAGAAGGTAGGCTGAGAAAGCTATGGGAAGCAAGCCAATAAGCAGCACTTCTCCATGGCCTCTGCATCAGCTCCTACCTCCAGGATCCTGCCCTGCTTGAGTTCTTGTCCTGACTTCCTTCAGTGATGACCAACAATGCTGAAGTATAAGCCCAATAAACCCTGTCCTCCCCAACTTGACTTTGGTCATGGTGTTTCATTGCATCAATAGAAACCCTAAGACAAGCCTCATGGCCCAATTACCTCTCAATGTCTGGATCACACTTGGCACACTTCACATCCAAACCCTAACACCATCACAGTTATTTGGAGCAGAAAGACCAGACAATGCAGGGACACTGGGGAACAAAACAGAACTCAATGTAACTGAATCAGAATGGCTTCAATATAAAGACGAATCAGGATGTTTCCT
Source organism: Peromyscus leucopus (assembly GCF_004664715.2). Lineage (NCBI taxonomy): Eukaryota > Metazoa > Chordata > Mammalia > Rodentia > Cricetidae > Peromyscus > Peromyscus leucopus. Next base: position 147,779,650 of record NC_051065.1, read on the forward strand.
TTTTTAATTCAAGCATATATAACGGCCAGAGTCAAACGTTACATACCATCCCTTTAGGTGCACGTGGGTAAAGTTGCACTTAACTTCTCTATGCTTGAGATGTAGGTAACCATACAACACCTTAGGGATTCTGTGGAGACTGAGATAGCTCGTAAAGCACTTAGCTAGTGCCTAACAAGGAATCAATGATCCAAAAAAAGGAGAAAGGCTGCACTTGGTTTGGGGTTTCTGACTTTCTGAGGGTCCTCGTGGGATACAGAATGAAGAGTGCCGTCCTCGAGGTACGTTCAGTCTCCCTAAGCTCGGTCTATGCAGTTTGTCCCCCAACACCTCTTACTCTCCTTTGTCCCTTACCCAATGACTCCTCCACTCCATATCCCAGAGGGCACCGCTCAGGTGTGGAGCAATGCTATGCCCTAACACTCACCATCCCATTTCCTACTGTGGCAGCCAGAATGAGACCTGCCATCCGGGCGCATGCGCAGGGAGTGGGTGGGGCTGCGCCGTAAGCAGTGGTGGCAGATACTTACACAGAGTTTACCACACACCAAGCATCACTCCATGCACTTCAATTATTTCAATCGATGATGAAACCTTCAGAAACTAATCATAAGCTTCTGATTATTCAAGTCACTTTACTGTCACCAGGACTCTATGATGTGCTGTTATCCTCATGTAGCCTACAAGGAAGCCGAGACAAACTTGAATAATTTGCCTGGATGACAGTGACAGAGAAAAAAAAATGTGCAAAGGCAATCAATCGCTCATCCCAAATCCACACTCCTGGCCAATAGTCTTTACCAGCCACTAGCTACCTATTATACCTGAGCTGTGGCAGAAAAGGTCATTAATAAGTATATCTCCCATCAAATGTTTACTTAAGGAATAAAGTCTGAGAACTATCATTCTGAACCTTACTTTCAGCCTGACTAAACATCTGTTATTTCTACAGTCTCCTACTCTGGCTTGGGTAAAGACTCCAACTCTGTACATAAAGTGGCCCCAGCCAGGCAACTGTGGGGTGCATACCTGTAATTCCAGAACTTGGGGGGTAGAGGCAGGAAAATCAAAAGTTCAAAGTCATCTTTGGCTGCCGGGCAGTAGTGGCACACACTTTAATCCCAGCACTTGGGAAACAGAGAGGCAGGTGGATCTCTGAGTTTGAGGCCAGCCATTACAGAGTGAGTTTCAGGATAGCCATGGGTACTCAGAGAAACTGTTTTGTTTTGTTTTGTTTTGTTTTGTTTTGGGGGGGGGAGTCATCTTTGCCATACATCTAGCTCAAGGCTTTCCTAAGCTACAAGAGATTCTATCTTAAAACACACAAATAAGCCAGGTGTGGTGGTACATGCCTGTAATCCCAGCACTTGGGGCAGAAGCAGGCAAATCTCTGTGAGTTCAAGGCCAGCCTAGTCTTCATAGTGAGTTCCAGGACAGCCAGGGCTATGTAGAGACTAATAACCAAACAAAAAAGATCTCAGATGATCTTCATGTCTTTCTTTCTACAGAGTCCCCTTCATCAGCAAGTCTGAGACACATGGCCTACAATTGTTCCAGTTGCTAGAGGGAGCATGCCCTCTAGTGGTCCACAGTGACACATGAAATGTTGCCATGACATTTCTTTCCTGCCATAGCATAGTGTCAGAACGTATAAGAATTTAAAAAAAGAAAGAAAAAACCTGAAAAGCAAACAAAAAACATCAATAGTCGGCCTTTTTACACCGATTCTTAGAATGTGATATTGTTATTAATGAGACAAAACATGAGCTCACAATAGACATTTTACTTCTGACTCAAATGAGAACAAATGAGCACACTAGACATTTTTAAAATATATGCTGTCCTCATACCTTGTTTCTTTCAAAAGGAAACTAGAAAGGGACAGAGGGAAGGAGGGAGGGAGGGGGAATGAGGGAGGGAGGAAAGTACAGAGGGAAAAGGGAGGGAGGAACCACAAGTATATATATATATATATATATCCTAGGCTTCAAAAACTGATAAGTAGCAGGGTTTGGTGGCACAAGCCTTTAATCCTCATACTCGGTAAGTTTAAGGATAGCCTGGTCTACACAGTGAGTTCCACTATTTAGAGAGACCCCGACTCAAAAAAACAAAAACCAACCAACCCTCCACCTCTTTCTAGTCTAGTGATCTCAGGCTGTGGGTATGGCTCCATGGGTCGGAAGAGCATTGGCTGTACAACTGAACATCTGAGTTTGGGTCACCAACATCCACAGAGAAAAGCCAGACACTCACCTATAACCATGGGGGGGGGGGGACAGAAGAATGGCTGTCGTCACTCTCAAGAACAGCAATCTCTGTTTTCCCTGACCAAGCCTGCCTCAAGGGGATAGCCCGAGTGTGGTAAAGCAGGGCACCCCAAATCTTCCTCTGAGCTCTATGCTCTCATCCACATGCACACATATATGTAACAGGTCCCAGACCTTGGCAGGTCCCCAGACCTTAGCACAACTGACTCCATGATGGAAGTAACATTCACCTTGGAACCTAGCATGCAGACAGCACCACCTGCCAAAAAGAAAATAGACCTGAGCCATCGATGTTCACAGTTCTGGGAAATCTCTAATACACTCACCTTGTGTTTTGGCTTCTGTAGTTCCACTTCTGGCTAACTGTTCTTGTTAACTGAAGTCTGTTAACACAAAATGTGTGTTTTGTGCTTCAAAGCTCACCCTGAGAAAGGCTCAGTGCTAGACTGGGATCCTGAAGACGCAGTGTAGCCACCGGCTGGCTAATGAAGACTCTCTATTGGCTTACACCCATGTCTGGGCCATCTTCTCTGGTGGATACCCCACAACCACACACAGAGGCATACCTCACACACCAAGAAGAATATTGTTTAGTTAATTTAAAAAGTGCTGGAAAGATGGCTCAACAGTTGCAATGCTCTCTGCTTTCACAGAGGACCTGAGATCAGTTTCTAGCACCCATGTCAGGCAGTTCACAGGCACCTGGGGCTTTCTTCTGACCTCCACAGACACACACACAAAACAATAACAATAAATAATAATAAGTCTTTAAGTAAAAAGTTATAAAGAATACATGTTATATATACATTTCTGGTAGATAGGTAATCTCTCTGAGATATTTACCCAGAAGACAGATTCCTGGATCACATATAGTTGTTTTTATTTTTTAAGATCCATTTATGTTTAAGTGTATGTATGTGCACCCCGTGTGTGCAGGTGCCTGCAGAGGTCGGAAGAGGGCATCAGATCTCCTGGAGTTCATCCAGGTCCCCTGCAAGAACAGCAAATGCTCTTAACCTGTTTTTAATTTGAAGAACTGTATACTGTTACCAGTAATGGCTGGGACATCTGCTTTCTCACCAACAATATGAAAGGTGTCCCTTTTCTGCGCTCTTCGCCAATATTTGCTGTATTTACTGTGTATGTGTCCACATATGTGTGTGAACATGTGCCAGCCACAGCGCAAGAGTGGAGCTCAGAGGACCATCTACAGGACTAGGTTCTCTCCTTCCATCATTTAGGCTTCAGGTATTGAACTCAAGTCTTCAGGCCTGAGTAAGCCCCTTTACCTACTGAGCCATCTTGCCAGCCTAACACTTGCTCTTTATTTATTTGTTTGTTTATTATTGTTTACATTTTATGAGTGTGTCTGTCTGTCTTAGTTAGGGTCTCTATTGCTCTGACGAAATACCATGACCCAAAAGCAAGTTGGGGAGGAAAGGGCATATTTGGCTTACATTTCCGTATCACTGTTCGTTATCAAAGGAAGTCAGGATAGGGCTGGTACTTGGAGGCAGAAGCTGATGCAGAGGCCATGGAAGGGAGCTGCTTACTGGCTTGTTTCCCATGGCTTGCTCAACCTGTTTTCTTATAGAACCCAGGACCACCAGCCCAGGAATGGTACCACCCATAATGGGCTGGGCCCGCCCCCATTGACCACTAAATGAGAAAATGTCTTACAGCTGGATCTCAAGAAGGCATTTCCTCAGCTGAGGTTCCTTCCTCTCTGATGACTCTAGCTTGTGTCAAGTAGACAAAAGAACCCAGGCAGTACAGTGTCCATGGCACACGTGTCGTCAGAAGATAACGTACAGATTAATTCTCTCCTACACTGCTGGTCCTGGGGACCAGGGTCAGTTCAGTAGGCTTGTTGGCGAGCACTCGCCTGCTGAGCCACCTCACGGGCCTCCTTTTTGACTTGATACTAGTCATGCTTTATTTCCATACAATAAAAACATGTTTTCTCCTTTTCACAATACCTTCAGTGTGGAAGACACTTGACAAAGGAGGTACATTATAAACGTGGGCCCATCTCAGTGTTTATATTCCAATTCTTACAGTTTAAGCCACTCCATCGGATGGAAGCAGGGCTCTGTGCATCTAAAATTGGGTTGAAGTTTGAGTAATTGTTGTTTTTAACAAAATCTCAATTGTCCAATTTTACCAATAGACTCCGGAGCCAGATGCTGGAGTCAAAGCCTGCTAGCTCGGAGAGGCAAAGAAAGCACCCAGCTGTCCTTCTTCCTCTGCCATGTCCCAGAAGCCTCCTCCTCCTCCACCATCTCAAACAAAACTCAAACTGAATGTCCCTCCCTTCTACTTCCTGTTTGTCTATCTGTCCTCCTGACTCCCTCTTACTCTGTTTTTTTTTTCTTAATAACCCTATCTTCACTTCCTGTTGCTTGCTCCGCCTCTTTGACCTATGGTTGACTTTATTTAATCCCATTTACAATATTCAAGCAGAAAGCTTTTGGATTAAAGGTGTGTGCTAGGGCTGAGCCACACCACACAAAAAACAGGTTTTTCCAGTAAATACACAATCTCGGGCTTCACAGTGTGATCAAATATCCTGCAACAAGGACAGCCTTCTGTCCTTGGGAAGTGTCCAGCTAACCAACAGAGGCAACCCAGCACAAGGGCATGACACGACCAGGCCTGGGAAGACCACAGGGTACTTCAAAAGCTACCAGACAGCGCTGCCCCCGCCTAAATGCCAATCTCTGGGAAAACCTTGGGTTTGTCTTGAAGTTCAGTGGCTGAGGCAAGTGACTCTCGGCATGCCACTCTCATGAGGGGTCACATTCCATACCAACACAATGTCACTTGGGTACAAGCAGGTATGCAGAATCACTTCAAAACCACGTATCACAGGTCCTTGGATCATTTTCAAGGCAGATTATTTTATTGTTCTGTTGGAGTGATAAGAATTCCCTATACTTTTTGGATGTTATCCCCCTAAGGTATTTAGTAATTCTCAATTTTTCCATTATGTTGTCTTTTGTTGAGTGTTTCTAACATTATACAGAAACTGCTTCTTGGACTCCTATGTAGCCAAGAGATGATGAATTTCTGGTTCTCCTGCTTGTTTCCATGAGTGCTGGGATCACGGGCATGCACCGTGTCCAGTGTTATGTGGTGCTGAGGCCTGAACCCAGGCTCTGCACATGCTCAGAAGCGCCTATCAACTGTGTCTGTGCTTTTGATGCCACAGCCAAGTGTCACTGCTCCAATGATCATCAGGGCCCTTTTCCGTATTCCTCTGGTTCAGTGGTCCTGGATAGTAAGTGCTGAAGCGGGGAGGGGGAGTTAGGTGGTGGTAAGTGTCTGCCACAGCCCTGTTTCTTCAAGAGTGACAAGTACCTGGGCCTCTTACTACTTGCTGGCCCGTTTGTCCTGGTCCAGTTAAACTAAAAAGACAAATGGGGCTGGGAATGCATCTAAGTAGTAAAATGCTTGCCTAGCATGCACAAAGCCCTGGGTTTAAATCCTACCACTAGTGAAGAGAGAGAAAAACCAAAAGATGAAAACAACACCTTTTTTCGTATCTTTAATTACCATTATTGCACCAATACAGCATACGCTTTATATACATATATCTTCAACTTCATTTTCAGCAATTCAAATACATAATATATTATCATCTTAAGAATACAAAGAACACAAAATGGAGGAAGATTGAGAAAATAGGTTTCCCAATAGTTAGTCACTATATTTTCTATATTTTCCTCTTAGTGTTTTTATTGGAACCTTAAATGTCCTGCCATGGCTCTGCAAGAAGAGAGCTGCCTGGAAAGGGGAGGCAATGTGAAACAAATGGACCCCAAGTTTGAAAAAGCTAAGAAAAATATCCAGGGGAAATAATGTATTTGAAATTAAATATAAGGACTCTCTTCAGCCAGAAGGTACATATCCAAACAGATGCTCACAGAACAATGTAAATCCTCCCGTCCCATCCTCCAATTGCCCAACAAACAAATGGACAGTACCCAAAAGGAATGGTGGGCAGAGGGAAAGGAAAGTGATGGGGACAGCAACTTGCTTTAGGACATCCTAGCTGGGTATCAAAGCCTGGGGCGAAGGCTGTCACAGGTAAAGCTGTGACTTAACCTCCTCACACTGACAATTATATGACAGCAGCTTCCGTGGACGGCTAAATGGACTGAAAAAAATGCTTATGAGAAGGGATCCAGACCAGGCAGCAAGGCATGTGGGTACTGCAGGAGAGCTGAGTGCCTCCACCTCTCTGCTCTACACATCAAGTTCAAACTCGGTAAACCGTTAGGTCACACACAGGGTGAGTCAAAAGTAATGCTATGCTTCAAAAGCAGCAAAAACACTTCTGGAGACTACAACTTGGAAAGCATAGCCCCTTGATCCTCCTTCATCTCAGAAATATCCACCATCAAAGATGCTGCACTGTTCAACAAGTAGAAAACAGCGGGGTGCCTTTTATCAAAGGAAAAGACATGTAAACACACAAGGTGAGGGTGCTGTGGCCAGCACTGGATGCTCACTAAATGGTGTAAGCCTAAAGGAGGCCTTACAGAAGAGACCCAGTTGATCTTTCTGCAAACCTACCCCCATGAAAATTCTAACTCTGTAAGCACTGAAGCCCGACCACCCACTTTTAGTCTTCGGTTAGTGGGAAAGACAGTTCCAAGGCATTTGCCTCTCCTGAAATTGCTAACTAGGGCATCACAAAAAGATACACAAGAATCATGAGATGATTCTGAAGTAAGTTCAAGAATTTATAGATGTCAGAGGTCACTCCCAAAGCTGGCCTTCTGAACTCTGCAGTCGGCCAGTGTGATAATTTCTGCTACTCCTCTGCCTTGGTTGTGAGCAGGAAACAGCAGATGTCTCCTGGTTGTACAGCAAGTAACACAGAGGTAACAAAAAAATCCAGCCTGGAAGCAACAGAGAAGCTACGGAAAAGATTGTCCACGGATTTTGGTTCTGGGAAATGAAGCGGTCCCAACTCCCTCACAGAACGGTGCCCTCGAGGTCATTTTTATTCTTCAAGTGTGTCCTTAACATCTTGCCAAAGATACTCAAAACTGGACCCAGTTGGATGGCTGCGGTGCCTGGTTTGGAACAGAGCTGCAAGACAGGACGAGACAGAAAGCCAAGTTGGCACATCAGTGAAGACGGGGTTCCAGTCTTCACTTCCGAGTCTCTAAAACTGCTGTCAGAATGTGTGAAAGAACTCCTCACACCAAGCCCACTTCCCAGGGCCTGAACCGCACGTCAGCCGCTCCCTGAGCTTTCTTACCCACTAGTCCCAGCCCTTCTTCCTTGTTTCCCTGGAACTCAGACTGAAACCCCCAAGATGGCAGTTGCTTTCCTAACGGTACACATCCTCTACAACAATGATTCACAACCTGTGGGTCACAACCCCTATGGAGGTTGAACAATCCTTTCACGGGAGTCACGTATCAGATATTTACATATGCTTCATAACAGTAGCAAAATTACAGTTATGAAGTAACAAGGAAAATAACTTTATGGTTGGGGATCACCACAACAGAAGGAGCTGTACTAAAGAGTCACAGCATTAGGAAGGTTGAGAACCACTGGCCTCCACCCTAAGGGAGAGGCTGCTGGGTGCACTGTGTCTATTACCTGGATGCAGTGCTGAAGTCTCCCCACAAGTCACTGCTTGTAGAAACTGGAGCTGGTGCTGAAGTCGTGACAGGAGCAGGGGAATCCAAATCTAAAAGGATATCTGAAGGGGGTGGGGGTGGAGTTTAACACATGTTCACATAAAATCATATAATCACTCAAAACTGGAAACAGTTCAGATGCTCTTAGGTGACGGTTAGAAACACTGCAGTAAATACATATACTCGGCAATAAAAAGAAAAAACCTGACATATAGGACAACTTGGGGTGTATCTCTACAGACTCACACTAAGTGAAAATAGCCAATCCCCAAAAGTTTACAAACTGTATGATTCTACTTACCTAACAGTCCTAAAGCAATAGCTTTATATAAACACAAAGCAGATGAGAGATTGCCAAGAGTCAGGGATGGGAGAAGGAAGGCTCAGACGGGTGTGGTTATAAAGGTGACACACCAAAGGTTCTTAGAGTGAGGCTGGAGAAATGGTTCAATGGTTAAGAACATTCTCTCTCTCTCAAGTGCTGCTCTTCCAGAGGACCCAGGTTCTCTGTCCCTAAGTCTGGTGGCTCACAACCATCTCTAACTCCAGCTCCAGGGGCTCAATGCCTTTGGCCTCTGGGGGACCTGCACTTAACGTTAAAAATAATAAATCTTAGCCAGAAGGCACATACCTTTAATCCCAGCACTCGGGAGGAAGCGGGAGGATCTCTGAGTTTGAGGCCAGCCTGGTCTACAAAGTGAGTTCCAGGACTGCCAGGGCTATACAGAGAAACCCTGTCTCAAAAACAAACAAAAACAAAAACAAACTAAGCAAATAATAATAATAACAACAATAAATCTTTTAAAATAAAAGACTAAAAGTGATACAGACTTGTGCTACAGCCTGACCATCACAGTGGGTCCATGAACCTACATAGGGCAAAACTGCACAAACCCAAAGCCACCTACCTATGCAGACGTGTACACAGAATGAGAAACTTCAAGATTAGAAGACAATGTCAATGTTAATTTCCTGACTATGACAGTCAAAAGGAAGTCTTGTAAGATGATAGTAGTGAGGGATACTAAACAAAGAGGATACAGATTCTTTCCTTTTTTTTCTTTTTTAAATTTGAGATAAAGTCCCAATAGACCAGGATGACCCAGAAGTTATGTCATTTTGGATGACACTGAACTGCTTCTACCTCCAAAGTTCTGGGATTTGGGGTGTGCAGCACCACACCCACTTCCTTTCTTATAATGTGTATGAATCTTTAATTCTCAAAATAAAAAGTTTAATTAAAAAACTAATCTTCAGCTGTATGGTCACAGTTTTTAAGTTATTTCATTTATATTCCCTCGTTTGATGACTAAGTTGATCCCAACACTCAGGAGGCAGAGGCAGGAGGATCTCTGTGAGTTCGAGGCCAGCCAGGGATACAAAGAGAAATCCTTTCTTGAAAAACAAAAACAAAAAACGAACAAAAAACTACCAAATTCTAATACCCAGTTTTCTAATATTAAATGTATAAATGTATATCTATATATGAATACACACACACACAGACAGACTTTCATTTCTTAGTGAGTTCTCTAGGCCAGCCTGGGTTACACCGTAACATCCCCTCAAACAACAAAAAAAAGAAAGTAATTCCTTTGATTGCTTATAGTCTTGCCTTTCAAATGAGGAAATACAACTACATCTGCTATTTTCCCTCTGGTCAGTAAGGACAAACATTAATGTTGTTTGGTTGGTTTCTGTTTGAGTAGAGCGTCACAGATCCAGCTGGTCTGGAGCTCACTATGTGGCCATGCAGGCTCAGACTTGAGAGCCTCCGGCTTCAACCTCCTAAGTGCTGCACCGCATGTGTGGGCTACCACCTGACTGGAAGACCACAAACATGCACAGGCCTTGATGTCGTCTTTTTACAGAATGGCTTCTGTGCTCCAGAGCTGTGCTAGGCACTGTACAGCATCAACCTCACCAACCTGGAGTAGTCTTTCACCTCCATTTTGCAAGCAAGCACACTGAGACGTAAAGAATTTAAGCCATGTACTGGCACACACTCATAATCCCAGCACTTGGGAAATGGGCAGGAATTCAAGGTCATCTTCAGTTACACAGCACATTCAAGGCCAGCCTGGGCTACATATGACCCTGTCTCAAAAAAAAAAATTGAAATTAATTGAAAGTAAATAATTTTTTAAAATTTTATTTATTTATGTATTTTTTTAGGTATGAGTGCTCCAACTACATGCATGCCAGAGACCTTCAGATCCCATTATAGATGGTTGTGAGCCACCATGTGGTTGCTGGGAATTGAACTCAGGACCTTTGGAAGAGCAGTCAGTGCTCTTAACTGCTGAGCCATCTCTCCAACCCCGAAAGTAAATGAATAATAACTTTTTAAAGAGAGCTTCAGTAATGTTTACCAATTGCATTCCGACTGGAGTAGTAAAGCCATAGTCAAACCATTTCATACCTCTCACTCAAGCCTTCTAGCATCTAACCAACAATGAAGGACAGAGTCCTTTTTATCCTCATTATTTTACTATTTTTAATTATGTGCGTGTGTGTCTGTATGTGGGTATGTACACGTGAGTACCCATACCCTCAGAGGTCAGAGGCCTCAGATGCTCTGGAGCTGCCTGACCTGTGTAGGGGCTGGGAAGCTCACTCACGCCCTCTGTAGAGCAGCATTGATACTCTGACCACCTCTCCAGCGCAGAAACAGTCTTTTAAATAACCACAGGACTTCTATCAAAGTACCTACTAGACACCACTTTACCAGAAAAATTAGTCCCTTGCCAAAATCACCATGTCAGTACCAAAGCAATTTCCTAGCAAAAACTCCTTGGCAAATGGCTATTATCCATTTACACCAAAGCTGAAGGTAATTTCCAGAGTTAAACATTAGATTTACCTGCATCACTCCCTCCATGGTTAGATTTTGGAATCGGCGGTGGGGTGACGTGGTTGCTGATGGCGACTGAGGAGGATGGCGGGGGAATAGTGACTTTGCCTCCAGGGGGAGGCGGGAGTATGCTCAGGCCCCCAGACCCTGTGGCCCGGGGCTTAGAAGCACCTCCTTTCTTGGTTGTAATGTTCTACAAAAGAGAGAGAGGTGTGTCACTGACCTAAAGAATAACAGGAAAATAATTGAAAAACAAAACTGATAGTCAGCATACACCCTAAATCCCAGCACTCCGGAAACAAGCAGGCAGGTATGTGAATTCAAGGCTAGCCTGATCTACACAGCAAATTCCAGGTCAACCAGGCTATATACACTGATACCTTGTCTCCCAAAAGAAAATAGGGGCTGGAGAGATGGCTCAGCAGTAAATAGCACTGGCTGCTATTCCAGAAGACACAGGTTTGAATCCCAGCACCACAACCCCCACAGCAGCTAACAGCCATGTGGACCTCCCGTCCAGAGGAGTCAACACCCTCTTCTGGTCTCCACAGACATTGCATGCCTGTGGTGCATAAACATATGCAGGAAAACACCCATACACATAAAATAAAAATAAAGAAATCACTTACCCCAATGCTCAACTTAATAGTCTGTCCTTCCTTGAAGCCTAAATCCAACTTGGGACGATTATCCATTTCCTGGGATTCTTTGGAAATCTCAGTTTCTTGCTTGACCCACCTTTGGGGAAATAAATGATCTCAGTCAGTTTGGAATTCCCTGACGCAGAGTCTGACACAAATCTGGCTGTATCTCACTCAGATGAACTGGATTCCAGAGAGCAGAGTGGGGATCCAAAGACAGAGAGAGAAAAGGGGAACTATCCGAGAGAGGCCGCTGGGTTCAGGGAGAGGAGCAAGGCGGAATGCGAGGTAGATCCAGCCCTCCCAACAGTTCTCAGCCCTGTGGCAGAGCACTGCCCAAAGAAGATGTGGTAGTCACCATGGCCTTGCAGGTTCCATCTCTGGGCTTTAGATTTCAGAGTCCCGAGTGATAAAGAGAGAGAAAGCTACACTGTCCTAGAGCCAGGAAGTGATGTGGCGCTAGGTGCTGCTCACGACAGCTGTGCCAAACTCAGCTGGGTTGAGGAAATACAGGCACAAAACACAGCGGCCACAGCCTGACAAGACTGGCAAACACCGGTCCACGGAGTGGCTACTGCCGCTGCGCCACCCTCCACCACCTTTTCAAAGTAAGGGCAAATTCCCCACAGGTAAAAACAAGGGTCAACACAAACCACCGCCCACAGATTTGAAATATTAATACAGGCTGTATGGACAGATGGGAACAGGTACAAAGATAAGGAAAAGGTAAAGAAAAGACGGCTGAATAAACCATGTGGTGACAGAAACACCACACAGAAGCAGCACCCCGTAATTATCTACCCTGAAATCTAAGGACAAGCTTCACTCACTTGAAGTGATCTTGCAAAGAAACATTAAAGTCGAAGGCGTCCCCCCGATCTGTGAAGCCAATGCCAATAAACGCACTACGACCTGTGAAAAGGAGGAATCTCAGAAAACATGTTCCTTATGACAACTTCTGCCTACCAGAGAAATACATGTCACACGAACTGCAGAAAATCTGCTCAGTATTTTCTCACAGACCTGCAGTCAGCAGATAACATGCAGCCGAAAGCTAACTCTTCCCACACGGTATAAGTCTGAAAATGAAGTTCTTTTTTTTTTTTGTAAAACACTAAATCTATATTTACATCCACATATAATAACATAAGTTGAAGCTGAAACATATCATGATAATGAAGTTCCACTGAAATATGGCCACATCGACTTGGATAGATGTGTCCATGGCAACTTCACCCTGCAACCACCAAACTGGGAGAGGCAGTTACAACTTGGCCCACAAAGCCAAAAATATTTATTGTCTTTGGTTACCAACCTACTAAAAAGTCTGAAGAAGGGGCTGGAGAGATGGCTCAATGGTTAAGAGCACTGGCTGCTTTTCCAGAGGACCTGAGGACCCGAGTTCAATTCCCAGCAACCACATGGTGGCTTATAACCATCTATAAGAGGATCTGATGCCCTCTTCAGTCATGCAGGCATACATGTAGAGCACTCATACATAAAATATAAATAAATAAATAAATAAAAATTAAAAAAAAAAAGTCTGAAGAGGCCGGGCGTGGTGGTGCATGTCTTTAAGCCCAGCAAAGGCAGGCCAGTCTCTGAGTTCCAGGCCAGCCTGACATACACTACAAGCTCAAGGCCAGCCAGGACTACAACATAGTAAGACTCTATCTTTAAAAAAAAAAAAAAAACCTGAAATGGCTGAGAACTACTGCCCTAGAAATGGATGATCCAAGGCCCCCATCAAAACCACCACAGCAATTATAACATGCTCTCTTTTGCTAAATAATCATTTTGATTAATTTAGCTTAAACTCAACTGCACTTAAGACTCTTATCTATAAAACCATAGCAACTTTGAAAAAGAAGGAAGGAAAGTTATCGAGAGGAAGAGAACTGTAATAAGGACACGCTTGTATTAGAGTGCATTCACTATCTCCTGACCTTATCCCCTGAAAACCCCAGCTCTCTTACCGGTACCATCCTGGATCCTGATCACAAAGTAGCGGCTGGAGTCTGTCACCGTCTCCACAGCAATACCAGGGTACTGCTCTACTGGTGCCTGAGCAAAGAGCTCCCCTAACAGCAAGAAAGAACTCCATGAGCAGCAGAAGAAAAGCTAACTCCACTTAACAGGTGTTTTTCCATGCCAGTCCCCAATTTGAGGGGCTGACAGAAGCACACCAGCACAGCACCCCATGTTTGAGGGGCCCCTGCACTTACCTGAGACTTTATCTTCCAGTTTGATGTAGGCGACCTTCCCTTTTGAAGTGATTCGCAGGCGACCAGTCCAATCAGGCTGGTCTAACTTCCAGTCAGATGCCCTACGAAAGGAAAATGACAAGCCTGAGGACTCAAGTACATTCCTTTTGTTTTGTTTTTTTTTCAGGACAGACTTTCCTGTGTAGCCCTGGCTGTCTTAGAACTCACTCTGTAGACCAGGGTGGCCTCAAACTCAGAAATCCTCCTGCCTCTGCCTTCAGAGTGCTGGGTTTCCAGTGCCCATATTTGTTTTCCTGTGCTAGAGGGCTTATTCTTTCTGCCGATTAAATAATCGTGAGAAATAACTCAAGCTCCCCTTAAACTGGGGCCTCAAGTTTTAATATCTAGTGCAGACGTGGTGGCACAGGCCTTTAATTCCCATATTAGGGAGGCAGAGGCAGGTGAATCTATGTGAGTGCAAGACCAGCCTGGTCTACAAATCAAGTTCCAGGACAGCCAGGGCTGTTACAGAGAAACTCCATGGTAGTTTGAATGTAATTGGCCCCCATAATCTCATAGAGAGGGACACTTAGGAGATATGGCTTTGTTGGAGTGGGTATGGCCTTGTTGGAGGAAGTGTTTCACTGTGGGGGCAGGCTTTGAGGTTTCCTATGCTCAGGATACCACCCAGTGTCTCAATCGACTTCCTGCTGCCTGCAAGATGTAGCTACAGTACCATGTCTACCTGTACGCCACCATGATAATGGACTGAACCTCTGAAACTGTAAGAGAGCCACCCCAACTAAATGTTTTCTTTGTAAGAGTTGCTGTGGTCATGGTGTCTCTTCACAGCAATAAAAACCCTAACTAAGGCAGGAGCTGGTACCAGGGGCTGGGGTACTACTGTGACTGGCCTGTCTGTGTTTTTATTTGGAGGAATCTAGACTTTGGTACTTTGGGTTATGAAAGCAGTGGAATGTTTTAAGCACTGCTTAATTGGCCATAATAGCAGGAGCATGGAAGACAGAGGAGCTAAGAGTTATTTGAACTGTCAGGGGAGCTCAAGAGGTTTCAGAGGAGAATCATTATGTCGCCTAGAGATAGCTCTTGAGATATTCTGGTGAAGAAAGTGGCTGCTTTTTGCTCTCGTCCAAAGAGAATGCCTGAGGCTAACGTGAAGAGTTCTGGATTGATTCCGTTGACAGGAGAAATCTCAAAATAGCCTAGTATAAACTCTGTTGTGTGGTTACTAGTTTTCATATTTATAAAGATTTATAATGAAAAGAAGCAAGCTGACCAGGGTAAATAATAAAATGTAAATTTTGAGGAGAAAAAGAGCACCAGGAAGTAGAATCAAGCTAAATCTTGTGTTCAAGGAGATTAAGAAATAGAACATAGGGAGAGGTGACCTCTGGACAAGATCCCACCCAGCTAAGTTTTCAGTCTGTGAAAGGAACTGAAAAAAGCTCAGAGCTTGGTGTTGTGGGGCACACCTTTTATCCCAGCCCTGGGAAGGCAGAGGCTGGCAGATCGCTGAGTTTGAGGCCAACCTGGTCTACAGAGCCAGTTTCAGGACAGCCAAGCCTAGGCAGTGAAGGACAGAAAGCTGGTGAAGATGTAATTGAAAGAGAGGACCATGTTCCAGGCCCAGGAAGCAGCAGAACTGGGCAGCTTCAGTCATATGGTTCTGGAGTAAAGGATAGAAGAACAGAGCCATGGAATGTGCCTCCATGCCTAAGGAAAGCCACTTAGGCAAGAAATGTGTCAGAGGTGTCCCTGAATGGCGGCCTAGTAAAAAGGTCATTACATGAAGCTGTGACGTTGAAGCCTGGATTGCCTTGGAAAACCCAAGATGTTGGAGATGCCAGAGCTGTGGGACACCTGCCAAAGAGAGCTGCTAACAGGGAGTGGAACCAGCCCAAAGAAAGAAGTGTGTAGCAGTCAACAGAGCTGAATGGAGTTGGAGATCTAAAGAACATTTTGACATCAGACATGGAGTGCAGAGCCTGGGGTTTGCCCAGCTGGTTTTCAATCTTTCTTTGGTCCAGTATTTCCTGACTGTGAGGTCCTTAATCTGATACCTCATACAAGAATAAATAAATATATGAATAAATAAATAAATGAATAAAAATTGAGCTGGGTTTCAAGGTGTATGCTTTTAATCCCAACAATCAAGAAGCAGAGGCAGGCAGACCTCTGTAGTTCAGGGCCACCCTATTCTACACAGTAAGCCCATCTCAAAAAAAAAAAAAAAAAATTCTAACAATACAATTTCTCCTACGATGCCACTCTCCTACCTATAGATAATTTTCTACCCAATGGTGCTTCGTTACTCAGGGGACAACAAAGTCCATCCACTAGATGAAATGGCCTGGGTAAGAGAAGCTTCTGTGTTTACAGGGTTCTTATGAAGTAGCAGGCACTATTGTAGTAGATGCTTAGGATATCACAGCAAACAAAACATTCTTCCCCTCAGAGAGCTTACATTCCAACAGAAGACAAACAACAAAAAGGAGGCATAAATACCAGTATTTTAGGAGAAGGAAATGTAAAGGCAGATAAGAAAGTCTAGGACAATGGGGACAGGTTACAGGATTCAAGAGAATGACCGGAAGCTGAGAACAAAGCTCAGTGGCCAAGTGCTTGTTTAGCATGCACCAAGCCCTGGGTTCAATCCCCAACACCACCAAAAAGGAAGCAGTCAGGGTAGCCTCACCAAGAAGGTGAAATGTTAGGCAAAAATGTGGAATAAAGGGTGGCACCTTTAAGGCTGTGGAGATAACCACCTGCTTTTAGACTGGAGCTGAGGCTGCTCCACAGGTAGGAGCTCAGGCCTGACACTGTGAAACTTGTCAAAGGCCTCGGCTCAGGACGACACTTGAAAAAGGCAGAGCAGGTGAAGGTTCCTTCTGGGTGCCTGCGGGAAAACACTGTAAGCCCAGGGCTAGTGCAGAAGTGCTGGGGTGAGCGCATGCTCGCGGGGAGAAGGAAAAACCAAAAGGCCAGACCATGCAGGGCCTTGCAGGCCTTCAAACGCACTGCAGCTCTTAGGCTGAGTGAAAAATTAGCTAGTACAGGTTTAGAGCTATGTGACCCGTCCTCCTTGGATTCCAGGGGGATGACTGTGTCTGCCGTGTGGAAAAGAGACGTCGGGACGTGATGGCGGCAGCAGGACACTTAGTTAAGAACGCTGCAGTGAGTCATGAGAAGGGCTGGGGAGGCACAGGGGCCGAAGCCACTAACTAGATCCTAGATGCATTTAAAGTAAAGGCAGCAGGGTTTTCTGATGCCAACGTTAGGTGTGGCGGCCAGGGGAGAGAGAAGTCAAGGCAAACTCCAAACTGTTCAGCCTGAGCAAAGAAGCCACATGACTAAAATAAGGAAGGCTATTTGTAGACCCTGTCTGGGCAGATGGAGGCTGAATTTTCAATATGCTTAATTGAAGATGTCTAGGAGCTGATAGCTGAGAATGTGAAGCAAAGTTCAGGAAAGACATCTGAACTGTAACACCACTGTTTACAAACCATCTGAAAACCCAGACCCTTGTTATCTGTGTTTACATGAGCCTGAGTGAAATCTAGTATGTTATTTATGACCAAGACCATAAAACACTGAATTCAGATTATATTTTGTTAAGGGTGTAGAAAGGGGGAAATGTGTTAATAATTTATATCTTATGAACCCAAAGACTGCAAAGTGTGGTGTGCCTGCCTAAAATCCTTTAGGAATTAAAAGCAGGAATATTGTGACTTCAAGGGAAGCCTCAGCAATATAGGGAGTGTGAGTCTTGCCTGATCTACAAAGTTAAGGCCCTGTCTCAAAGCAAAACAAAAACAAAAACCAAAACACCAATACTTATAGGCAAGAAAAGTAACAAGATACATCTGAACAAGAGAAAGTTTAATAAGACATAAGTTAAAAGGAAAAATTAACCAAAACAAACCAGAGGATTTTGTCTTTGCAGTGTTTGGGATCAAACCCAGGACCTTGAGTATGTTGGGCAAGCACTCTACCACACAGACCCCAGCCCCAGCAGAGCTTTTGAACAAGACTGTAAGATAATCTTTCCCTCTTGATGATCTACCTTCAAAGACTCAAGTTCCTGAATCTGATCCAGATTAGAACATTCTGCAAGTCCTCATGGATTAACTTTTTTTTTTATTACATTTGCTTACTTGCTGGCTTGTTTATTTATTTGGGGGTGGGGATTGTGACATCATGCCATGCAATGCATGTGAGGTCAGATGACAACTTTCAGGCACCTGTTCTCTCCTCCTACCATGCGGGTCCCGGGAATCAAGTCCCGGTCACCAGGCTGGGCAGCAAGCACCTTTACCCACTCAGCTATCTTGCTCGCCCCTATTAATTTTTTCAATAAATCATTATTTATTGCAGTCTTACCACCAACAGTCAGATATAGTTTAAATGGGAAATATTGGGAACATGCCTATTAGCTGTATTTCTTTGGACAGATACCTTGTCGTTTTATCTTGTGTATCTAGTACCTTAAATATTTAACAAATTCTCAATAAATAAATGGATACATGCCAGCAATTTCCTTCATCTTTGATCCTTAATTCCTCTCCCTCTCCAAAACCAAGCCTAAAGAATTCTTGGTTTTGCTGGTGTCCTAATGATACTATAAACAAACCTCACAGGCCAGGTATGGTTGCGAAAACTTTAAGTTCCACCAGATGGGAAGCAGAGGCAGGCAGATCTCTGGGAGTCTGGAGTCAGGAAGCTACACTGTGAGACCCTATGTAAAACATAAATAAAACTAATCTCACAGTTCTTCATTTGCCTTAGCAAATCAAAAAGTATTTATAAAGGAGAGGGAGAGAAGAAAAGTAACAAAAGAGAGGGAGAGGAGAAAGGTAACGGCCATCAAGCACCTACTATATGCTTACACACATGACATACATACGTTACACACATTCTTATGACATCCAAGGTGAGCGGATCTTGTATGCTAAGTATCAATGTGTTCATTTTCAAAGTTCAAGATGTGACTTTCCCACAAAGTAAAGTCAAACTTATTTTGGTTTTTTAATGGGTTTTTTGGAGGGGAGGGGTAAAAAGGCTTTTTTCCTCTATGTGTGCCTGCATACAGATGACTGTGAAAGCCAGAAGGTATCCAATGCCCTGGAGCTGGAGTTACCAGCAGTTTTGAGCCTCCCACTGCATGTGTGGGAACTGGAGCCAGGCCCTCTGCAGAGAGCAGAACGCCCTTAAGCACTGAGCCTTCTCTCCAGCACTGGTTTTGTTTTTGTTTCAGATTTTGAGACAGAGCCTCCTGCAGCCAAGGATGACCTTAAACTCCTGATCCGCATGCCCCCATCTCCAAGTGCTCGGATGACAGATGTGTGCCACCACTCCCATCTTCCAATTTCACTTTTCTCTTTTCAGTCACTATTCTGTAAAAGTAAGTAATGACAGAATGCCCCTTACTTAATAATAAATGTCAAAACAAGCATAGGAAACAGAAAGATAAAGGGAAAAAGAAAAATTAAATTGCTTTGAGGGGACAATGCAGTAGCCTGGTAAGAAGATAAGACTGTGAATAAACTAGGAAGTAAAGGAGGTGTAGATGGGGCAGGGGAGTGTAAACAGGCTTGAGGTAAAAGGAAAATAGAAGATTTCAATGTGTATGACACCATTTTAGAAGTCTTAACCCCTAAAGGAAGTCATGAGATAGTCACTTTACTTAACAGCACAGTCACTGTTAGCGTAAGTGACTGGGTAGGTTACATAATCCAATCTCTTCTTTATTAATGTATTATCCATGTGTGTATGATGTATGTGTGTGTGGGCACAGGATGACACAACACATTTGGAGCAGTCAGAAGACAACCTGTGAAGTTACTTCTCTCCATCTCCCTTTACATGGATTGGGGGATCAAACTCAGGTCTTCCAGCTGGCACAGTAAGTGTTTTACCTGCTGAGATGGCCCCCAATTTTTTCTTTCAGTAAGCTTTTCCTGAGTGCCTACTATGTGCCAGACACTGTCCTGGTCCTGCTAGTCCATACAAATACAAAGTTTAACAGACTTCAATCTGTTCATTCTACCCTGGAGAACAGGAAACTAAACAACCCATTAAAGGAGAGATAGAGATGAGCATAAAGTGCTGTGGAAATCCACACAGAGCTGGCCTAAACCAAAACGCATCAGGTATAGTGTCTCACAGAAGGCTATGTGCACGATGGGTCATAATAGAGTACCTGTGACTACCATCAAGAAGCATGCCGAGTTTCATTCATGGTCAATGTCAGGCCTCAGGGACGGCTCCTTGAAGGAGAACTACCTCTGTCAAAAGATACAATCCATGGGGCCAATGCACAGGTCTGCAAACACAAGCTACTGATTAATGACGAGTGAACCTCTGGTTAAGAAGCAAATGGAGTTGTGGAGAGGATAACTTTCCAACAGAGGCAATGACACCACCAAGAGAAAAACCAGGATGGTATGTCAGTCAGAAAGGGGGTAAGACTAGTGTTTTATTTTCCAATGCTTTAGTTATCCTACATTCTTTCATGTCCATTATATTATTTCATTTTACTCTCCAAAAAACCCTGTGAGGGGGCTGGAGAAATGGCTCCATGGTTAAGAACACTTGCTCTTGGTCTGGCAACTAGGGTTCAGTTGCTAGCACTCATACAGTGGCTCCCAAACATCCATGACTCCAGTTCCAGGAAATCTGATGGAATCTTTTGACCTCTGTGAGCACAAGGCATACACATGCTTACATATAGGCAAAACATTCATACACATAATATAAAATAAATAAATACATCATTAAAAAAACAAAATGTTGTTGCTGGGAGGTAGTGCACAACTTTAATCCCAGCGTTCTTGAGGCAGAGGCAGGAAGATCTCTATGAGTTAGAGGCTAGCCTAGTCTACCGAATGAGATCCAAGACAGCCAAGGCTACTCAGAGAAACCCTGTCTCAAAAAACAAAAAGAGAGAGAAAAGGGAGGGAGGGAGGGAGGGAGGGAGGGAGGGAGGGAGGGAGGGAGAGAATCAAAACCCTGTGAGGTACATAAGAAGTGCACAGTATACTTACATTACCTTTCCTCCAATTTTACAAATGAGAGAACTAAGGCCTGGAGAAGTTAAGAGATTGGTTCATAAATTATAAAGCTATTTAGTGTCCAGGGTTCAGACTCAACAGTTTCCAACACAAATCCCAGTGAATTCTCTTTGAACTCCGTTAACATCCTGCATCCTCAAACCTTCAGTCACTGGATTACAAGGGTGTCGGGCCTTAGGAGCAAAAATGCTGCACTGACTCCGGAAAAGCTATAGGAGAGGTGATCAGGAGGTAGAAAGACAGAAATCCCTACATAATCAAAAGCTATCATGTGGGGACGGACACACACACACACACACACACACACACGAAAAGAAATGCAATAGCTAATCATAAGAAGACAGAAATCCCTACATAATCAAAAGCTATCATGTGGGGACGGACACACCACACACACACACACACACACACACACACACACACACACACACACGAAGAGAAACGCAATAGCTAATCATTGGAAGGCGCGCGCGCACTTGCACACATACACACACAACCTAAAAGATGAGGATGATGACATTGGCGAGATCATCATATCATGCAAACAGTGGGCAGCAACACTATGTGTGCAGGGAGTATCAGAAGGGGGGGTCGGAGAAGAGAGGGAGAGAGTGCGCGTGCTGTGTGCGCGTGCACAGGCGCGCGCGTGGAGGATTACAAGCCAAAGGTCGCAGGAAGAGTAACAGATGGAGCAGGCATGAATGGAAGCAGACGACGAGGAGCAGATGATGTCCCATGGGGGATGGGGAGGACAAGGGGAATGACGCATGGAAGCAGCAAGAAAACAAAACGAAAGAGAGAGTTCCAGCGAAACGAAAAGTGGGGAGAGAGAGGCTGGCAGCCTGGGTGGTTCGGCTAACCAGGAGACCGCTCGGAGGCAACGGCGCGGGCCGGAGCGTGCTGCCCAAGGACACGCCCGTTACCCCGGCGGGCGCGGGCCCAGGCCCCGCTCCGTACCTGTAGCCGCGGTTCGAGGCCCGCGGCGGAATCCGGTAGACGCTGACGTCAGGCTTCACACACAGCACAGACTCGTACTCCAGCTCGGTCGCCATCTTGGCTCCGACAGCGCCGCGGGGGCGGGGCGGGGACGGGGGCGGGCTGAGCTGCCGACGGCTTCCGCTGCGTCACTTCCCCTCGGCTTCGGCTCTGGGCTTCACCTGTGGGCGGCAGCAGTTGACCGAGTGCTGCTAAAACCGGGACGCACCGGTGCGCCTGGCTCGCCATCTTGAATAATGACAAATACATGCCCCGTGGTGGAGCACTTGCCTGCCAAGGCCTTGGGCTCTATCTCTAACGGAGAATTAAAAATAAAAATTCAATTCTCCTTTAGCCAAAACAAACAAAAAAGTCACTGAACATAAAACAGAACAGAGGTTGAACAAAATGAACCTCTGCTTTCTCATTCTGTTCACATACTATAAGCCACTGCCCCATGCACCGTCTATTGTCACCGTGGTTTTTTTTGTTTGTTTGTTTTTGGGGGTTTTTTTGGGGGGGGGGTCTTTTTTTTTTTTTTTTTTTTTTTTTTTGCAATTTTGTTGGTGACTCCATATTCAGAATGGCCCCACTTACAGTGCTAAAAAGCTATCTAGCATTCCTCAGCATAAGAAGGCTCTGATGTGCCACACATCGTGATGTGTGAGCAGTTCTGTCCACAAATATATTCTTTGTGCGCCCCAATGTAAACTTACAACACTACAACTTAGAAACATTTTATCTGGCACAGACTGCTAGTGCCAAAACCAAGTCTGATCTCATTTTGTTGCAGGAAACATCTGTAGCAGTCTTCGTCTTTTCGTTATATTGACTGGTTGACTTATTCTTCTGATTTGTCTACTTTACCTAAGAAATTCAATTCTTAAGAAGAATAGATGCGGGTGGTAAGGATGTGGAGACTTGCTACTATCAAATATTTATTGTCAGGAATATAAATTGGTCCAGTGCGGCTTTGAAAGACATTTAGCAAAACTGGTCCAAATATTAAGTGTGTATAACCTACGATAACAATTGCACTATTTTTTGTTTGTTGGTGTTTGTTTATTGACGGGAGCCATAAACCTAAGTGACCTTGACACACATGCCTCCATATTTGGGCTTCTCTCCTCTTTTCTTAGATCTAGGCCTTGCTTAAGTCTCCATAGCACCATAACCTCCTCTCACAGATACCAGAACCTCTTCTCAAAAATCAGGTGACCGCGCTGCAGTTAGACAGTTAGGCAAGAGTAGATAGATAACCCCCAGAGCAACATTCCCTGATGGCCGAACAGCCCATAATTAAGGTCCCCTCCCTGCCTGCTCCCCTTTGCCCCCACCTATATATGCCTAAAGAGGAAAATAAAATTTTGGAGCTTGATCAGACATCCTGTCTTGCTCTCATACTTTGTGTCTCTTGTCCCTCTCATTCCCCAGCCCTCCCTTCAGGTCCCTGTTGAAGACCCTGCTGGCTGGGGCAGTTTATTTGGAGACAGGATCTCAATGTAGTCCAGACTGACCTTGATCTCATTATGTAGTAGAGAATGAACTTGAACTTCTAATCAACCTAACACCAGAGTGCTGGGATTACAGGTACATGCCACCACTCAATTTTGTTCAGTGTTTGGGATCAAATCCAAGGTTTCATGAGAACTAGGTAAGCATTCTATCAACTTAGTTCCTTCCCCCCCACACACCCCAACCCAAACTATCTCATATAATTTTCCACATTTTTTAAGATTTTATAAAGAGAACACATGCATCCTTGATGAAGAAGTAAAGAAAAAAAAAAAAAAAAAAAAAAAAAAAAAAAAAAAAAAAAAAAAAAAAAAAAAAAAAAAAAAAAAATGAAAAGATAAGAAAGAGAAAAAGAACAGAAAAATAATCTATTACTTGTTTCCTATTTCTAAACCTATGATCTCATTAAAGCCTAAGTCATGTAACTATTCCACATTGTACTCTTCCATTTCCTCTTTCTATATCAACAGTGCTGACAATTGCTTAAGAGCCTGGCCCATGATTCACCTTTAAGTGTTTTTGCATTCTTTCTAAGTCTGGTCATCCTAGAAACTTCCAATTTCATACAGTTAACTCTTTCTAATCTTGTATTCTTTCTTGCAATATGTAAGATATGTATACTGTAATCAAAAGCAGCTTGCTCCAAGAATTTGAAGTTGCTCTATTATTTTCAAATCAACAAACATAGCATGCTATATTAGCAACATGAAGAGAATATACACACGGATCTCCTCCACATCAGTGTAAAGAGCATGCCATTTTCCGTAGTCTTAATCACCGTGTCCTGTCTAGCATAGATAACCATATTACCCAATTTTTCAGTGGTTATTGACGGTGATTTGTTTGTGGCAGCATCTCATTCTCCAGGCCAGCTTGCCCTTGAACTCATGGCACTCCTCCTGTTTCAGCCTCCTGAGTGCTGTTATAGGTGCAAGCAACCACACTCACCTCCAGACTTATTTCTGCTTCTGAACATGTCTGTCTGCAGCACAGATCTTGCTCATCTGTTCCTTGTAAGATTTCCTGAGATCTAATCTAACTTCCACTTTCTCTGAAATGTGTTCCTCAACTTTTTTAAAGATGTGTGTGTGTGTGTGTGTGTGTGTGTGTGTGTGTGTGTGTGTGTAATATATGAGTGCTTGCCTACAGGTACCCACAGAGATCAGAAGGAGGCACTGGATTCCCTGGAACTGGAGTTACAGATGGCTATGCGCTACTGTGTGGGTGCTGAGAACCAAACCTAGGTCCTCTACAAGAACAAGTACTCTTAAACATCACTTCTCCCTCTTCTCACCTGTCGTAAGTGGGACTAGTAATTGCCTCCTCTCTGAGATTATGTTTTTATATCTGTTCTAGCTCTTATCACATCGCATTCAACTATTGATTAGTGCCTCTGCTCCCCATCATTTCCTAATGTTAGAGTGGGGGAAAAAAAAACCAGTTAAGGAGAATGGAATCTCTGGCCTGCATGGAAACTTAGCATTCCAGTTTGGCCGGTTCAATCACTTTGGCTAAGGGATCATCCCTAGAAAGGAGGGCTCACCTTAAGCCATGCTAAAGAGATGGGTGGATTAATTAATCCTTTAATGAGATACTGCACTTTTCCTTTCCAGAATCACTGTACCCAGTGCAGCGACTTACGAACTGCACCCATGGGGGGTTGTAAATCTGCTCACTTTTCTGAATTATTCAGAAAAATATACCTTTTCCTTTTCTTCTTTTTTATCTCTTTTTCTAAGCAAAGTTTCCTTAACACTCTGGGCTTCCCCACCACCCCAACATTTTGGGCTTCCTCACTCTTTCTCTAGAGCTTTCATCCTAGCCATGTGGTGGCGTCCCTGGCATGTGTCTGACCGGCAGCCAGCTGACATGGCATGGCTTTTCCCTTCTCTCCTCCATCATCCTCTTCTGGCAGCTGCTAAGGTTTTACAGCTTGCCTGCCCTGACGTTTTTCTTTGAAACTAATAAAATTGTCTTTGTATTTCCATTTGAGTCAATTCTTAAATCCTTTTATTAATGAGATACCCAAAAGGGGACCCCAAATTCCCCTGTATCAATAGCATTCTGCATAATTTCTAGTATGTAATAAAATTTTAGACATATTTGTATTACATTATCATTATAGACTGATTGGCATTTTTTCTTTCCCAATCAAGATAATTAAAAAGTGCTTTGGTGGGAGGCAGAGGCCCACAGATCTCTATGAGCTTAAGGCCAGCCTGGGCTATGTAGTGCACACCTGTCTCAGCAGGGAGTGGGGTACCCTGATTGGAACTCACTTCTATCCATCTAGAGGGTAGTTGGTTACACAACTCACAGGTTCAGATGAGCTGCTAAAAATCAAAATAATTTTCTCTTGTGTGACTTCCCAAGTATACATGACTTACCCAAGTTGTATAAAAGCACTTTTCTTGGAAATGATGTCACTTCACCCATTTCAAATTGTGATTACTTTTAAATAAAATGTAAACATGAAAATGAATCACAGTTTTATTGACTTTTCCCAATCTTCTTTACTAATACACAAAAAGTTATTTTTTTACAAGTTAATAAATTCTAACTTAATTTGTCCAAAACAATGTTACCAAAGGTATTTATTAGAGTATAAAATTCCTTAACTCGGAGCTGGTGAGATGGCTCAAAGGTTATGTTGTACCCAGAGTCCCCCAAAGACCACCAAGAGACCGAATCTGATGTAAAAGCAAAGAGTCTTTGTATTGTTACGAGTTAACTCAGGTTTCTCCATCCGTCTGACGCAGCAGCAGAGCAGGAGAGACCCTGAGTAGCAATGGGGCAGGGTTTTTAAAGCAAGGGGGGCTTGGGGTCTCAGACTACAGAGGAACAGAATGGCTAGGGTTAGTTAGGGGTTACAGTTATCAATTTTTGGGCAGGCCTGCACAAGTCCCAGGCTTTGTCATGGAATTGCCATGGAGGCTGGCTGGCCTAGCATGTACTGACTGTGGAGGCTGACTCAGTGGCCCAGGTTCTGTCCTTGACCCATGCATGCAGCTCTAAGTTAGTGAGGGGTCACAGACAGTAAACAACTGGCTGAACCTTGAGTCGTCAGAGTACATACAGAAATGGAACTACTGCCAGGACTATGTCTTTTGTTCATGGCCCTCCCAGAAACTGCTTGCTCAAGTCTCAGGAAACCGAAACTGAGGCCTGATCTCTGAGAGAAGACTGAGAAGCTGTTGTGGTGTCTGCCTGGCACTTTCAGTTAAGCACACTGGCTGCTCTTCCAGAAGACTCAGGTTCAATTCCCAGCACCCACATGGTAGCTTACAACTGTCTGTAATCCAACTCAAAGGGATTTGACACCCTCATACAGACATAAATGCAGGCATAACACCAAAGCACATAAAATAAAATGAAGTAAATCATTTTCTAGAAAAAGAGAGAAAACAGCATGTCAGGATACCCAAGTGATCTAAGGCACTAGACTCAAGCTCAGCTTCACTGTTTGGGGATTCTGGACTCCACATGGAGTAATGGGTCTGAATTCCACTTCTGACACAATACTATTGCACGGCAGTGGTGTTGTACACCATTAATCCCCGCACTCAGAAGGCAGAGACAGGTAGATCTCGGTGAGCTTGAGGCCAGCCTGGTCTACAGAGCTAGTTCCAGGACAGCCAAGGCTGCAAAAGAAACCCTGTCTCAAAATAAACAAACAAAAAAGAGAAAGAAAAAAAAGAAAGAAAAATCCATAACTCCTGATGCTCCTACACAGTGATACTAAAAATTAAAATGAGATTTGAATCATTGTTTGTC
The DNA here is from genome assembly GCF_004664715.2 of Peromyscus leucopus. NCBI lineage: Eukaryota > Metazoa > Chordata > Mammalia > Rodentia > Cricetidae > Peromyscus > Peromyscus leucopus. The sequence continues at coordinate 147,806,637 of NC_051065.1, forward strand.
TATATTTCTTAGCTCAAATGACCCTGAGTGGCATTAAGTATAAATCTTGCATTTTACATGTAAGAGATGTGCATCCTGGTCATAATGATTCATTTCTCTAAAAACAGAGTTGATCGAAGCAGCCAGGGTGGGAATCTCATATCTCATAATTTTTGAAGTAACACTTTTCACTGCATCACACTATACAACTTGAGAACAACCCAAGATGCTAGTTACAAGATAACATATACAAGTTTTTCATTGAATATAAGCCAAAAGTTATTTCTCAAGTAAAAAAAAAAAAGTGCAGGATTTGTCTCCTGGGTGATTCCAGATCCTCAAGTTGACAATCACGTTAACACAACTACTCAACTACACACAGAGAACTTAGAAAAGGACACACAGCTAGCATCTTATAACCTAGGGAAATGCACTTGAAAGAAGGAAGTAAGAAAGAAATTTAATTCCTCTTTGAGCATGTCTGCATTTGATCTTTACAGTAGACATGTGCTAGGTTTTGAATTCAAAAGAACGACACTTTTAGCAGAGAACAGGACCTGCATGACAGATGAGTGGACAAAGGCACTTGCCGTGTGAGCAAGTCTAACCACCTGAGGTCAGCCTCAGAGCCCTCTTAAGACAGCCTAGCCTGTGCTTAACAGCACAGCAGAAACGAGACCCTGCCTCAAGAAGGTGGAAGGAGAACCAACCTTTGAAAGTCGTCCTTTGAGCTCCACACAAGTCATCACACACACACACACACACACACACACACACACACACACACACATACACACACACATCTCATACATGCACACTAAAATTAAACAAAAACAATTAAGGACATAAATGTAGAAAACATGGTATCAGTCATAGTAAAATTCCAAGTTATCTTTTGTTTTGCTTTGTTTGGGGTTTTTTGTTTGTTTGCTTGCTTGCTTTCTGAGACAGGGTTTCTCAGTGTAGCTCTGGCTGTCCTGGAATTCACGCCATAGACCAGGCTGGCCTTGAACTCAGAGATCTGCCTGCCTCTGCCTCCCTCCTGAGCACTGGGCTTAAAAGCGTGTGCCACCACTGCCCAGCCTAATCCCATGGTATCTTAATTAACAGTGGAGAATGTCAACCGTTGGCCTGAGTGTAACCATTCCTGCTCCTTGTGCTCCAGTGCCGTGCTAGAGTTACTGAGTCAGGTTGAACTGGTCCCGCCTGCGCTCTCCAACCATCTCTAAATCTAAGGAGAAATAAATGCTAACTGATCTGTTTACCATTCTCGACATCCAGAGCAGCACCTGGGACCTGACGAGTATTTAGCCCGTGACTCATCATGACCTTGTGACCTAGCACTAGGAATTTAGGATCAAAGCCATCTCAGCCTTGGGAGAAAACATTATCAAGTCCTACTGCTCTGAAGAGCGAAGACTGTGTTGACAACACTGGCTTAAAGTCCCAAATAAGAACCCTTAAGGTTCTGTTTCCTGATGATTTTGGGAAAATGTCTCTGCAGCAGCAACGGCAGGGGATGATGATGATGATGACTCAGACCCAGGAGGTCTGAAGCAGTGATTCACCCTTTAAGAATCCTCGTAACAAGGCCGCGAGGCATGTCACAAGTGCTAGCTGTAATTAGGAGAATAAGGCTCTAAAAGCAGCATTTGCTTTTCACATTAGCAACAACCACTCCTTACTACACCATGAAACCAGGGAAGTCAGCATAGATGCTGCGTTGAGTCACTGAGAAAGTACTTCTTTCCAGCGTAGTGCTTACTCGGTGAACAGTCTTACAGGATGTAGCTCATAGCCTTGATTGTCAGGAAAAATCTTTTAAAATGTTTTATTACATTTATTTACTTGTGTATGCACCCGCAGGCGTGTGTGTGTGTGTGTGTGTGTGTGTGTGTGTGTGTGTGTGTGTGTGTGCTGGGGTTTGAGTGTGGAGGTCACAGGATAACTTGCTAGAGTTACTTCTCTTCTTCCATGCGGGTTCTGGAGTCAAACTCAAGTTATCAGACGTGGCAGCGAGTGCCTCTAACCTTTGAGCTATCAGGCAGGCCTACAATATAGTTCTTTAAAGGTATGGTGAGGGGCTGGAAAGGTGGCTAAGAGATTAAGATTAAGGTGGCTGCTCTAGCAGAGGATCTGGGTTAGATTCCTAGTACCTACATGGTGGCTCATATGCCCTATTATGGACTCTGTGGGCACCAGGTACACAGTGGTACACAGACATATAGGCAAAACACCCATACAGAAAAAAAAAATTTTTTTTTTAATTAAAAATTTAGGCCCACATCCAGGGCTTTGAGTTGGCCCACCCCAACATCTACCTTATCTATGACCTGTTGGAATGAGTGCAGGATCTCCAGGACTCGGGAAGCAACAGTAGGATGTCCAAGGGGAGTTTCAGTGAGGGCTCAGTATTGAGGGTATACCAGAAGTCAGAGGCCTTGAACCAGACCAACGACTCGTTACAATGAACATTTGCCAATAAAGCTGTTTGGACAAAGGGGTCTACTGTGTGACACACCGCAGTCCCAATGCCACTGCAACAGATGAGGAGGTGAGGGAGAGGCGGGAAAATGGGGGGGAAAAATGGGGGGGGGCGAAGTGTGGGGGTTTGGTTTGTTTGTTGTCTCTTTTTTTTTTTAATTTTCTTTTGGGAGGGGATGCTGCAGGGGTGATTTAGAGGGACTAGGAAATGAGTGGAATTGCCGTGCACGATGTGAAATTCCCAAAGAATCAATAAAAAACTATGTTAAAAAAAATTAAAAATTTAAAGCCAGCCATGATGACACATGCTTTTTGTTTGTTTTGTGTATTTGTTTGCTTGTTTTGTTTTTGTTTTTTAGACAGGGACTCTCTCTACATAGCCCTGGAAGTCCTGGAACTCACTATGCAGACCAGGCTAGTCCCGGACTCACAAATATCCTCCTGCTTCTCCTGAGTGCTGGGATTAAAGGTGTACACAACCACGCACAGCATTGTTTTTAAAGATTTTATTCTTTTTATTTTTAATTATGTAAATGAGTGTGTGTGTGTGTGTGTGTGTGTGTGTGTGTGTGTGTGTGTGTGTGTGCAGATGACTAGGTGCTCCCAACGAACAAAAGAAAGGGTCAGATTATCTGGAGCTGAAGTTACAGATGTTTGTGGGTGCTGGGAATAAAACTCTCATCCTCTGGAAGAGCAGCAAGCACTCTTAACCTCCGACCCATCTCTTCAATGAGAGCACACCTTTAATTCCTGCACTCAGGAGGCAGAAGCAGGCAGATTTCTGTGAGTATGAGGCCAGCCTGGTCTATAGAGTGTGTTCCAGAATAGCCAGGGCTACACAGAGAAACCCTGTCTGGAAAAAAAAAAAAATTATGCTGAGATTCACAGGTCTATTTGTCTATGAGATCTAACTCTATGGAAGGAAACCCTAAATGCCAAGGCAGCACATGTATATATATGTATAACCTTTGTTTACCTGTTTGCATATATTAGTGAGGCAAGTTAGGGAATAGCTTAGCAGCCCGGGATTCCCATTGGCTTGGGTTGTGCACACGCCCCTCTTCTAACAAAGCATCCGGTAAATCTTAGTAATCTACATCAAGCTGTGTACACATCCCTCTCCAAACAATGGAGTAAGTTTCTCATCCCCCATGCAAAAATCAAAAACCACTGTTCTGAAGAATTTCTATTCAACTGTATTTGAGAACACACATTCTATGGAAAACAGATGGCCAATCTGGCCTAGACTGGTTTTGGATGCCTTTGCCATAAGGCAAATTGTGTCCTCTAAGTTTTAAGGAGAACCCCTTGACTACTATCTTAAACCTATTCATAATTGGGCATGCATATGATTAAAATTAGATGCATTATAGGAAAAAAGATGCACAGTGAGCAAAGGCTTACCTAATCTAAGCCTGTCAATCAAAATAGAAAAAAAAAAAAAAACCCACCGGTTCTATACCTATTAACAACCAAACTCCTTCTTTTGAATCCCATAAGAGGGACTAGAAAGAAGGCTTAGTGGTTAAGAGAACTAGTCATTCTTGTAGAGGACCCAGGTTTAGCTTCCAGCATCCACAGAGTGGCCCTCAACCATCTATACATAGCTCTAGTTCCAGGATTCTTCTTTTGACCTCTGTAGGCACTAGGCATCCATGTGGTCCACAGAGATACATACAGACAAAACATCAGTACAGTAAAGTAAAATAAATAAATAAATTTACAGAAAGTTCAAACTTGAGGCCCCTGAGTATTCTTTCATCCATGTGGCCAGCCCACTGTCAACCTTTACAGATTATTTCTTTCCTGTGTATACTATGGCTTTGCTTTTGAAGAACCAAAGCACCCCCATTTCGAGCAAGCCCCTCACCCCAGCTAGAAACAGACCTGAGTTTCAAATTTTTCAGAGCTGGTGACATAGATCCCAGGAAAATCAGGATGTTTGAAGAGCCATCTGTTAGCAACTGATTAACCATAGAATGCCCCAGTGCCAGAGATGGTCAAAGTACAAAGTCAGGATGTTTGAAGGACTATCTGTTTGCTAATTGGCCGCATTGTGCTCTTACCCTGCAAGAAAATGTCACGAAACACGACAGAATCCGCTAATAAGAGTTTTATTAAAGATAAAGGACAGAGAGTGCGCAGGCCTGTGGGAGAGACATGTGTGGAGAAGAAGGAACCGGGAACATGGCGCTGGATTTTAAAGGCTGGGCGTGCCCAGGTCATGTCACTACTCCATGCATGTGCGTAGATCACGTGGCCACGTTGCACGCTTACATCGCCATGAAATGTCACGGATCCTGGGAGACGCCTTGACCCGGAAATGGCTATCTTGACCTGGAACTGGCTAGGCAGAAGTGTCCAGGTCCGTAAGGCATCCTGGTTACGAGAGACGCCCTGACCAGGAAATGGCTATCCTGACCTGGCACTGGCTAGGCAGAAGTGTCCGCTGGGCATATGCAAACATGCCCGACCATGGGGGCGTGTTGTGAACCCTTCACTATCTAGTAACAATTGATTAACCACAGAATGCCCCAATGCTGGAGGTAATCTATAAAGTTTGACAAAAAAACGGTTAAAACTACAAAGTAAGATAACACAGAAATTCTGAAAAGCCCCTAAAACTTGAGCCAATCAGAACTGTACCCATACTAGCACTCCTAAATGATGTAACCTTGTGGTTTTTGCCTTTAAAAACTGAGCTTGCAGAGGGGCGGGCACCTCCTCCAACCTCCACTGTGTTGGATGGCTTGACAAGGGCCCTGCCGTGGCTTGAACTGCTTCAATAAACCTTGCTCTTGCATTTCGGTGAGTTCGTGTCTCTGGTGGTCTCTTCGGGGGTCTTGCGCCCAGGACACAACTGCTTTGAACAACATTTCCTTGGTACTTTAGCTAATCTGTGTGTGCCTTTACTTCATCATTGAATAAGGTGCCATCTGAACTAGCTTTGTATTGCTGTGATAAAACACCATGGAAAAACAACCTGGGGAGGAAAGGATTTGTTCTGCTTACACGTCCACATCTCAGTCCTTTGAAGGAAACCATGGCAGGAACTCAAGGCAGGGAATGGCACGCAGGAACTGAAGCCAATAAAAGCCCCTGAGGAGGAGGGATGCATACAGATTTGTTCCTCCTGGGTTGCTCTGCCTGCTTCTTTATCCGCCCAGAACCACCCGCCCCACAGTGGGTGGAGCCCTTCCACGTTAACCATTAATCAAGAAAATGTCCTACAGATTTGCCAATCTTATGGCAACATTTTCTAAATTTAGATTCCCCCTTTCCTTGTATGTCTAGGTTTGTGTTAAATTGACAAAAAACCAACCAAGATGCCAAAAACCCAGGAATACCTATCCAAGATCCTGAATTATAGCATATTAATATTCCTGTGCTTATGACTGAATTACACTAATGACTAACATTTTTAAGTATTTAACAGTGTTCTGCATGCTTATGTGCACTGTAGCGCTAATTCCCACACAAAGTAGATTCTACTGTTAAGCCCATCTGATAAGTGAAGAAACTGATACAGTGTTGTGATTGAGTGATGTGCCAATAGTCAAAAATGCCACAAATAAATCTAATTATCTCCAGACTCAGGCCCTGAAACAATATGTAATTCTGCATCGGGAAGTTCTTCCTTTTCTTTGAACACCTTCATCTATAAGATGTACAGAGTACACTCAAGTTACAGCATCATTTGTGAGTCCCATATTTGTGGTCACCTACCCTCTAAAATTTAGCTATCACCTCAAAATCAACAGTTGAGCCAGGCATGGTAGAATATACCCATCATTCCAGCACTAGAAAGGATGAGGCAAGAAAATCGTGAGTCTGTGGCTGCACTCCCCACTGGGCTACACCTGACCTGGCTCCAGAGAGTAGTACCTAGCTAGCCCTAGTCCATATTTTGTTTAGCAGACACCTCTTGTCTCTCTTGTCCCCTGTATGACTCTTGTCTGGGAGTCTTCCAAGGATACAAAGGCCTATGCAAAACTTGATTCAGGAAACAGGGAAAACTGTGGTACCTGGTGAGTAGAGGAATTTGCACTTGGCATTGTATTTTGGGGAGCTTCTTTCAGGTTGTTTGAACATATGGAAATCAACTGGCTAAAGTGTAAATACAGAGAAATAAAAATACCCTGGGCAAAAGGAAAGTGTTTCAGTCCTTAGAGACCGGATGCCTCTGCAGCCAAGAAAGGCTAAATTCATTCTTAAGGTGCCTCTGAGTCTTCTTTCCATGGATCCGCCTGAACCACACACCCATGCCACTACACTTCTCGACATTTGGTGCCCAGCGTGATAATTGGGACACTTTGTGACAACTGGCCCCAAGTCGTGGCTTGAAGAAAGACAAAGAATCTGCTGGAGAAGGACAGGGGAGCTAGCCATCTTAAGAACTGAAAGGAAGCCCTCTCAGGGTAAGAGGACTCCAGGATTGGCAGGGTCATGGGGAATTTAAACTCCCCATCTCAGGAGCAACAAAATGTACAGTTGCTAAAATGCTTGTCAAAAGCAAAGGTAGTAACTGCACAGTTTTTCAGGATAGAAACAGAACAGCTCCCGAGACAGGAAGTAAATCAAGGGAAAAGACCTTTCTCAATAGAGAAAGGGGAAAGAAAATAAAAAAGGAAATCTTCCCAACAGAGAAGAGGGAAGGAAAGAAAATAAAAGAAAATTTCCCTATAGAAAAGGGAGAAATGCTTAATCAAGGAAAAAAAAAAAGATTTTCCTGGTAAACGGGAGGAAAATATGGAAACTAGGCCTAAACATGAAAAGGTCCCATAAAAGAAAAACAAAGGAAAGAAAAAAAGCCTCTTCCCAGCAAAAATAGAGGAAGAAGAAAAGGCTTTTTCTAACATAAGAAATTGAGGATAGCTAAAACTCTGAGCTCTTTCTGCCTGCCAGCACAGAGCAGTGGCATCTGAATTACAAAGAATTAATAGGTAGCCTCATGACTGCAGCCTGAACACACACAGCAAGCCCAGAGCGTAGAATTTTGTTGTCAGTCTGCTTAACTTTGGTTTAAATGTTTTTTTATTTTTCCCTCAGAGTGGGAATAACTCAATATTAAAGATCCCATGGGAAATGTTTTTTTGTTTTTCCCTAATGATGGGAATAACTCATTTTTTTAAAATGTATTTATGTATATAGTATTCTGTCTGCATGTATGCCTGCACACCATGAGAGGGTGCCAGATCTCATTACAGATGGTTGTGAGCCACCATATGGTTGCTGGAAATTGAACTCAGGACCTCTGGGAGAGCACAGAAGAGCAGTCAGTGCTCTTAACTGCTGAGCCATCTCTCTCTCCAGCCCCAGAACAACTCATTAGTAGTAGGAGAAAGAAGAAGTTTAAATAGGCTCAACTTCTGGTGAAGAATGGTTGCTGTCAGGACATGGAATGCTAACTAAGTTGATGCTGTTCGAATTTCCACAGATGTTAATCATTCAGTGTGTAAAGGATGTTCTCTTCTTTAGATTGCCTAATAAATGTTTGGATGAATGTTCGATTCTCATGGTAGATAAACTGAAGGAACAGGATTCACAATTTTCAACTCTATATTGAATATGCTCTTCTCTGATTATCATTACTGAGAATTTGGCTCCACTCTTTAAGTTGCTTCCTAGAAATTCTTGGTTAAAGTCTTAAAAATGTAACACCTGAAACAGATTGGGTTGTTAGCTTATTAAATAGTGTGGTTGCTAGGACAAAAAAAAAAAAAAAAAAAAAAAAAAAAAAAAAAAAAAAAAAACATAGAAAATCATCTCTTACTGATAAAGAACGTACAAAATTATTTTTCCACCAACTAAAATACAGGTAAATTGTTTGATCCACACTGTTAAAAATTGGCAAGTTGCATTAATGTGTTACTTGGGATCTATAAAAAAGAATCTTCTATCTAAGAGTTTGTAAAAACACTCCAGAGTATTGCCTAAAGTTACCTCTTAAAATCCTATATTTATTGTCTTTAATACTTTCACAGATGGCTTATGTAAAAAAAGACTATGCAGATAAAGGCTGGTGACAGAACTGCTCAGTTGTTATTACTCCCATATTTAAAAGGCAAAGCCGCTCCAGTGAGCAGGACAGGAGGTTTGGAAGTACTGGGGGAAAGGTCAGTCGTTAATGATGAAAGACCAAAATTAAAAATAAAGTTAAGAGGGATTGAGATTGAAGGATTGTTGGATTCTGATACTGATGTATCTGTAAGTTCACAAGAATCCTGGGATCCCAACTGGCCTTGTCTCCATTCAATTTGTAGGCATAGTGTAGTCGGCAATACCTTATCTCAAGTAAAACAAGAATGTAGAATGGATTAATTGTCTAGGGCCGGAAGGACAGGAAGGGATATCAAGGCTTTATGTGGCTGATATAGCCATGAATTTATGGGAGAGAGATTTGTTACAACAATGGGGAGCTCGAATTAAGATTCCTACAATTTCAGAAACAGCTCATAAAATGATGTTTAAAATGGGGTATGTCCTGGAAAAGGTATTGGAAAGAATTATAAGGGAAAGTCACAAGTTATGAGGGTTGTACAAAGGCAAGATAGGGCAGGAACTGGCTGTCCAAATTTGGAGGAGGGGCCACTGCCAGTAGCCCAACTGCTCTGCCTTTAAAATGGCTAACTAGCCGGCCGGTGGTGGCACACCCCTTTAATCCCAGCACTCGGGAGGCAGAGGCAGGTGGATCTCTGTGAGTTCGAGGCCAGCCTGGGCTACCATGTGAGTTCCAGGAAAGACGCAAAGCTACACAGAGAAACCCTGTCTCGAAAAAAAAAATAAAAATAAAATGGCTAACTAAGAAGCCTGTATGGGTAGAGCAGTGGCCCTTAACTAAAGAAAACTTGCGGGCACTTGAAGAACTTATAAAGGAACAGTTAGACACTAAGTACATCATGGAAACAACTAGCCCTTGGAATTCTCCTGTATTTGTAATAAAAAAAGAAATCTGGAAAAATTGAAAATGTTAACTAGTCTAAGAGCTATTAATAAGATAATTCAACCTATGGGATCTTCACAGCCTGGGATTCCTTTATCTTCTTTATTACCTAAAAAATTAGCCTATTATAGTTATTGATTTACAAGATTGCTTCTTTACTATCCCTTTACAAGAACAGGATATAGAAAATTTTACTTTTGCAATTCCTACTTATAATAATGCTCAACCAGTAAGGAGATATCATTGAAATGTCCTCCCATAGGAAATGCTAAATAGCCCAACTTTATGTCAATATTTTGTAAATAAACCACTGAAAATGGCTCGTAAACAGTTTCCTTAGTCTATTATTTATCATTATATAGATGGTATTTTATTGGCTGTTTCTGATACAGATACTTTAGAAAAAAAGTTTAATATGGTACAGAAAATTTTACCCTTAGGGGATTACAAATTTCTCCTGAAAAAATACAAAGAGAAGATTCTCTTAGCTACAAATTAGGAGAGATCAATTACATACTCTTTTTTTTTTTTTTTTTTTTTTTTTTTTTTGTTTTTCGAGACAGGGTTTCTCTGTGTAGCTTTGTGCTTTTCCTGGAACTCGCTTTGGAGACTAGGCTGGCCTCGAACTCACAGAGATCTGCCTGCCTCTGCCTCCCGAGTGCTGGGATTAATGGCGTGCGCCACCACCGCCCGGCCAATTACATACTCTTAATGGTTTTCAAAAATTATTAGGTGATATTAACTGGTTTCAGCCTACAATTGGATTGTCTACTCAAGAATTAACTAATTTGTTTCAAAATTTGCAAGGTGACTCAGATTTAAACAGTCCAAGACAGTTAACAGCTGAGGCTGAAGAAGAATTAGCCCTGGTAGAACGAAAATTGCAAAATGCCTATGTGGATAGATTAGACCTCACAAAGAGGTGTATTTTAGTAATTTTACCTTCAAATTAGTCCCCTACTGGGACTCCCCTACTGGACTCATTATGAAGAGAGAGTATTATATTTTGGAATGGATTTTCTTGGCTCACAGAGTAAAAAATTTAAAACGTATATAGAAAAAGGTTCTTAGCTAATCATAAAGGGAAGATTAAGACTTGGTCAATTGTCAGGTATGAATCCAGCTGAGATTATGGAACCCTATACCAATACTGAAATTAGGCAATTGTGGGAGATTAATGATGACTGGCAAAGAGCTTGTAGTAATTTCTTAGGAGAAATTAACAACAAATATCGAAAAAGTAAGCAAATTCAGTTTATAAAAACTGAATGGATTCTTCCTCTCATAATAAAAAAGGCACCTATTTCTGGGGCTCTTACATTGTATGCAAATAAACTAGGAATGTCTGGTTATAAGGCAGGGAACATCAGGAAGATTGTTCAAAAGTCAGAGCTGTATGCCATTCTGATAGTTTTATTAGACTTTAAGGAACCCCTCAACATAATTACTGATTCTCAATATGCTGAAAGGGTTGTATATAGTGACTGCTAAATTTATTCCTGATAATTCAGAATTAACTTTATTGTTTGTACAACTACACCAGACAATCTGAGAAAGACATTGCTCACTTTACATTACCCATATTCGATCCCACACTGGGTTGCCTGGGCCATTAGCAAGAGGAAATATGGAAATTGATCAATTATTGATAGGATCTGTGTTGGAAGCCTCAGAATTTCATAAGAAACACCATGCTAATAGTATTCTATTACTTGGGGACAAGCTAAGGAAATTATAAAAACTGCCCTTCTTGTTCTTTTTATAATCAAGTTCCTTTACCTGAAGGAACGAATCCTAAAGGTACACAAAGGAATGAAATTTAGCAAATGGATGTATTTCATTTAGTAGATTTTGAAAAATTAAAATATATTCATCATACCATTGATGTATACTTAGGATTCCAATGGACATCTGCCTTAAGTTCTGAAAAGGCAGATTCTATAATTACATATTTATTAGAAACAATGGCTGTAATGGGCATACCCACACAAATTGATTGAATTGACTGATAATGCCCTAGCTTATGTTTCCAGTAAAACGAAATAATTTTTTATGAGTTATAACATAAAACCTATTACCAGGATACCATACAATCCTACAGGACAAGCAATTGTTGAAAGATCTAATCACACTCTAAAAAAGATGCTTGCCAAACAGAAGGGGATATGAGGACCCCCCAGGGATAGACTACATAATGCCTTACTAACTTTAATATTTTTTAAAATGCTAATGAAACAGGAACAACATTGAGTTATGGAAAGAATTGCTGAATCGAGTCAGCCCACATATTATAAATGATTTAACATCAAAATAGTCCAGGGAAAGTGCTAAGTTAGGGCCAAGGTTATCTTATGTTTCCACAGGAGATAATAAATTGTGGATCCCATCAAATTGATAAAAATCCCAGTATGAGCAAGAGACATCTCCAAGATGCTGCAGATGCAGGAATGCCTCTGCCAAAGTTAAGACACAGGAGACCTTTGCAACAAACAATTAACCATCCCACCTGGGGACAGCTAAGGAGTTTGTGTGACTCACAAGCCTCTGAATGCTACAAACTTATTTGTTGACACGCTTTCTGTGGTAACAGTGCAGGTAAAAGGGATGGATCATAATGATTGGGCTTATATCCCCAATCCTCCAATTAACTTAGCAGTAAGTTAGAGAGATATGAATATTCCTGTAACGGCTAATGAATCTTCTTGGCTACCTGGTCCTTATGACAATCGAGGTCTTGCTTAGCCAATGGAGGAGGGTAAAGTGATTGACAATTACACTGTTGGAGTACAAGGAATTCTGATTTGCATGGGAAATGGAATTCGATGCCTAAACATAACCTCTCAAGTATGGCTATCCATAGTCAATACTACCCAAGATTATCGTAATAAGTTTTATATGCTTCATGCATCTGGTTTTAAAGGACAGGAGATTAATGCTACTAATTCCATAAATCTACCATTCTGTGAGATGAGGGTTACTAACAAGGAATCTGACCGAGTACACTGGCAACACTGTAAGAGTGAGAAACCTCGAGTGCTAATTAATATCTCCAAAGGAGACATCATAGAATGGAGCCCTACGGCTCCCCTCAAGGAAAATATTCTCACTCAGAGTTAAGTTGGAAACAGTATAATTTAAATGGAACTGTGGAAATCAATGCTTCTGTTAATGAACCTATTCGGTGGCATGAAGTTGGAATGGCAAGTCCTCTCCTGCAATTTGGCGATTCAATTCCGATTCACTTGTGGAAACTGGCAAATGCCTTCCACCCTCTTAAAGCATAGGAAGCAAAATTAAATATTAAGGATGTTAAGTACACTCTGTCTTTTAGACTAAATCAAAGCCATCCTTCTATGGAATGTGTACCATTTCCTTACTTGCTACTTTAAGGGCCTGTACAATGGCACCCAAATAATTACAGCAAAACTTGTGAACTCTGTACCCTTCAGACCTGTGTTAACTCTACTATGTTTTTAAATTTGACCTTTAAAAGTTTATGCATTCTTAGAGCAAGGCCAGCAATCTGGATACCAGTGAAGTTGTCAAGGCCATGGCAAGACTCTCCTGTGATGGTCCTGGTACAGAAGCTCACTGAAAGAATATTAAAAAGAGCATGTCGCATGGCTGGACTGGTGGTTGCAGTTATTATGGGAATCACTGCATTGGCAGCTACAGCAGCAACAGCTGGAGTGGCGTTTCACAAAGAAATCCAAACCGCTGGATTCCTTAGAGACTGGCATAGACATTCAGAAGAACTTTGGACTGGACAAAATAAGATTGATAATGAGGTAGTAAATGAATCAGCTGAATTAAGGGAAACTGTTGTATTGTTAGGGAATCAGAAATTTTGAAGGAGCAGATAAAATTAAAATGTGATTGGAATGATTCTTCTTATTGTATCACATCCTTAAGATTTAATGAAAGCAGTATGATTGGGAAAAGGTTACAATGCATTTGTTAGGTCACCCTAATTCTTCTCAAATGGTTTATAATTTATAGAAAGGAATTAAAGAAACTTTTGTTAAAAAGTTACCTGATATGACAGGAATGGACATTATGGAAAGTCTTGCAGATACCATAGCCTCATTCAATCCTATGAATCACTTTAATAGAAATCTTATCCTGGCAGGTGTTGCTCTTTTTCTAGCAATAGTAACTTTATTGGCCTTACACTGTGTTTTGGTCTACTTATGTAAGATTGTAAGACAGATAGAAAAAAGGCTGTGTATGGTGTGAAACTGCATAACCTTCAAGATAATTGATTTTTGTATATAGAAAGGGGGATCTGTGGCTGCATTCTCATTGGGCTATACCTGGCGTGGCTCCAGAGAGTAGCACCTAGCCCTAATCCATCTTTTGTTTAGCAGACACCTCTTGTCTCTCTTGTCACCCTATGTGTCTCTTTTCTCAGAGTCTCCCAAGGATACAAAGGCCTATGCAAAACTTGGTTCAGGAAACCTGGAAAACTGTGGTACCTGGCGAATAGAGGAATTTGAACTTGGCATTGTATTTGTGGGAGCTTCTTTCAGGTTGTTCTGAACATATGGAAATCAACTGGCTAAAGTGTAAATACAGAGAAATAAAAATGCCCTGGGCGAAGGGAAAGTGTTTCAGTCCTTAGAGACTGGATCCTCCATGCACCAGAGAAAGGCTAGATTCGTTCTAAAGGCATTTCTGAGTCTTCTTTCCACAGATCCGAGTGAAGCCACATACCTGTGCTGCGACACTTTGAGACATGAGTTTAAAGCTAGTCTGAGCCACATAGATTGATGCAAAAAAAAAAAAATGGATCTGGGGATGCAGATCAGTGGTAGAGCACTTGTCTGGCAAAGCCTTTGGCTCAATCCCAAGGGGAGAGGTGTGGGATTTAAATCAATATTCAACTCATTTACTTCATTCTAACGTTAAAATAGTAACCAAGGGATGAGGACACAGAAGTTTCCAGTCTAAGGAAACAGGACCAGCTGAGGAATTGGCAAGGTGAGATAGCTGTGGCTTGTTCTGTCTCTCTGATCTACCAGCATGGACCCCAATAACTGGCCTCGGGTTTGATTTTATTAATAAGAACTTTTAAGATTCCTGCTACATCTGGCGCCCAACGTTTGTGTTACGAATTCATGAAAAAGCTGTTTGCCTGTGGCCTTGTGAGCCCCAGCTCAGGCCCAAGCTACACTTAGCCAGTTGTGGTGGCGCACACCGGTAGGATTTGCTGAAGGAGACAGAGGCAGTAGGATCCCGAGTTTGAGGCCTAGGAGGCTTGGGAGAAGCTTCGACCCGGACTGAACCACAAACAGTGGTGGGACCATGGAAGCAGTGGCTACTGCTCCACGTTGCCAGTTCCTTCTCATCGTGTTGGTCACTGTAGAGATGCTGCTACCTGGGACGAAGGGTTTACTGCTGTTTGTTCAGAGAAGAATTGCCAGGACCATCATGTTACAAGAAAGCATCAGCAAAGGTCAGTTTGGAAAAGTTTGGCAAGACAAATGGTGGGGAAAAATTGCTGTGAAGATTTTCTGTTCTAGGGAAGAATGTTCATGGTTCCGAGAGACAGACATTTATCAGACTGTGATTGCTCCAAACCACAGAGGAGGCAAAAAAAAAAAAAAAAAAAAAAAAAAAAAAAAAAAAAAAAAAAAAAAAAAGTCTGCACGGAACCATGACCACACCTAACAGCAACTTTGAAATCTTCAAAAGGACTATGGTAAAGCCATTAAGCTGATTAACACCACGGAAAGATCTGCTTTGGACTACAAACTGCTTAGGACAATTTTGAGATGGCTAGCTGAGATGATCCAGCCTGACAGACTACTTGAACAAAGACTTGAAACAAGCCCTGAACTTTCCTTTTATGCAAAGACTGGACAAATGATACAGGACTTGACAATTAACCCAAAAATTTTCTTTTCAAGATTCCCTAAAGATATCTTCACCCCTAGAAACAAAAAGAAAAAGAGAAAATAGATTTGAGATAGATCATCGAATCTACTCTGAGAAAAAAGATAAAGAAATAATAGGATAAATAGGTGGATCATTGAATCTACACTGAAGAAAAAGGGAAAGATATAAAAATGACAAAAGGTAGACTACTGAATCTATTATGAAAAGAAAAAAGAGAGAATATGGATATGATAAGATAAAAAGGGAGATTATGGAATCTACTTTTAAAAAGGAACTACTTGTTTTAAATAAGATAAGTAATGAAAATATTTTGGTCTGAGTTTATCAGATGTTAATGGACTGGACATTGTTAATATATATAATGGAGTTTTCATCTGAATCTGTCAAATGTTAATGGACTAGACATCATTAATGTAATTTTTGGCTGTATATATTGTATATACTTATTGGATAGTTTTTCTTGTATTAGTTACAAGCTTTCTTTAATTTTAGACAAAAAGAGAGGAAATGTGGTGATATTGTGTTCCCCAAAATATCATGTACCTTAATAAACTTATCTGGGGTCAGAGAACAGAAAAGCCACTAGTTAGGCAGTGATAGTGCACACCTTTAATCCTAGCATTCCAGAGACAGAAATCCCTCTGGATCTCTGTGAGTTCAAGGCCACATTGGAAAAAACCAAGCATGGTGACACATGCCTTTAATCCCAGAAAGCCAGCCTTTAATCCCAGAGAGTGGTGGTAGAAAGCAGAAAGATATATAAGGCGTGAGGACCAGAAACTAGAAGCATTTGGCTGGTTAAGCATTTGGCTGGTTAAGCATTCAGGCTTCTAGCAGCAGTTCAACTGCGAGCCATTGGGATGAGGACACAGAAGCTTCCAGTCTGAGGAAACAGGACCAGCTGAGGAATTGGCAAGGTGAGATAGCTGTGGCTTATTCTGTCTCTCTGATCTACCAGCATGGACCCCAATTAAAAAAAAAATAGTAACCAAAAAAGAAAAAAAGAAAGGAGAGAGAGAGAGAGAGAGAGAGAGAGAGAGAGAGAGAGAGAGAGAGAGAGAGAGAAATCACTGAACATAGGGAAAACAGAACAGAGGTTGAACAAGAGGAATCTCTCTTTTCTCATTCCGTTCTCATAAGTAAACAAATGTCTTTTCCACGGCTTATTAGGTGCCACCATTTTGCAATTTTGCAGGTTTTGTTGGTAACTTAGCATTCCTTAGCATAAGAAGGCTTGACTGTGCCTCACACAGAGAATGTGTGTGTTAGATAAAATTCATTCATGGATGAACTATGACACTGTTAGTAAAAAGTTCAGTATTTGGGCTGAAGAGACGGCTGCTGTGGGAATTCTGCCATTCAGTCCAGTGACCAGTTAGATGGAGCATTTTTGGCCTTATGGGTGTGGTTTTCTCTGAAGATATATGACCCCTTAAAAATGGTGGAGCAAGGGTCACACACTCTCCGGTGGTTGAAGGAGAAGTGTGGCTTGCAGTTTGATTCCATCATCCTTGGGCACAAGAGCGGGACAGCAGCAGCTGAATCAGTGGCGTCTCAGCTCTGTTCTGTGTCATGAGGGTCCCTTATAGATTTTTATTCCTTAATAAATCTTGCCTGATCTAAGACTCCAGGATCCCGAATTACATGGCTGTTGTGCGATATTTCTTTACACTACATGAAGATGTGTCTGTGTTTTGCCTCACCTACGTAAGGCACCTGATTGGTTTAATAAAGAGCTGAATGGCCAATAGCGATGTAGGAGAGAATAGCTGGGACTCTAGACAGAGAGAGGGACTCAGGGGTCAGAATCTGGCATGGCAGGAGACGCCAGCAAGACATGGAGGGAGTTGGACATACAGAATGGAGGAAAGGTAGATCAATAGCAATGTAGATGAATAGAAACAGGTTAATTTAAGTTATAAGAGTTGGTTGGGAACAAGCATAAGCTAAAGACCAAGCTTTCATAATTAATAATAAGCCTCTGTGTCATTGTTTGGGGTCTGGCAGTCCAAGAAAGTCCTATGAGAAGGACTTGCACTACATTTGGTGTCCAACACAACCCACAAAAGGCCTGAAAAAGCTGAAAAAAGTTCTGAACACAGAGCTGGACACACGGCTTCCCAGTAACCGCAGTCTTTCGTGCAGTCCTGGGGCTTGTGACATACAGAGGCACGGATCCTTTAAGGTGCCCTGCTTTGCACTACTAAATTGGGAGACTAATTAGAAACGGCTGCTGCAGCACAAACTCAGCAAACTCCTACAGGTGGGGTTGGTAAATGCAGCTCTGGAGCCAGCACCCACCTGCATGAGGTTAGGTTCTTAGGGAACGGAGTGGGGAGGGGCCAGCCACCAGAGCCTTGTGCTAAGTGGAAGTGGAGCTGCGTGACCTGTGGTCTAGCTGTTTAAGGTTTGGCAGTCAGAGAAGGCTGCAGGTGCAAAGAAAGTCAGGTCCAGACTGAAAAAGACCTCTGAAAAGGTACAGAATGCTTGAAAATGTACTTAGATGCTAAAGAAAGAAAAGAAAATGGGTATAGACAGTCATAAATTGTTTAGAAATAATAAAGTCTTTTTAAAAATATTTTTTAAATTTTTTAAAAATATGCCATGTAAGGATGGATGTCTGGATTCTATATGGTGTTTTGATGACTTTGAACTTTGAATGCTGATGAGCAAAGGGAAAATGCTGCTAAGATACATTGGATAATTTAAAAACTGCCAAATTATACTAGCCTATATATTTTAAGGATGTCTTAACCTCAGAATGGAAGTCAGAAAGTGTGTTTCATTGGGGCAGGGGGAGATTATGCTTTTGTTTCCAAGGGAAACAAAAAGCTATGGATTTCTTCAAAATTAATAAATATCAGATTTGACCAAGGGAGACCTCCTGAAAATCTTAGCTACAGACATGAAGAAAAAAAGAAAAACTACAAGACAGGTGATGTATATGCTGATCCCTCTACTATGGGAACAGTTCTGAGACTGGATGAGACATGATAAACCTTGTTGACTACAGAGTCCTCATGACTTATTACTACATGCCATCCTTTCATATGGTATGGATAGAGATTTATATTACAGTTTGGTTATGCAGTCCAAATGGATTTATAAAGTTGACAGATGTCTTTTACCTACTCAAACATAAAACAGAAAATCATCTTTAACCAACTTGTGCACACTGTACATTCCATACTTGTGTTAATGCAGACATGTACATTATCTTTTAAAGTTTACGTGTTTTAAGAAAAAAAGGATCAGATACCAATAAAGACAAGTAGCCCAGGTGATCCAGCCTCTCAGAATTCCTCTGTTGCAGTGTCCTCAAAAATCTACATCCAAAACAACTTCAAAGCAGCTAGCTGAGATGGTCTAGCCTCACAGACTATCTAGCCAAGACTTCATATAAGCTCTACACTTTCCCATCACACAGAGACTGGACAACAAATGACACAGCTAGTTCTCCCAGGACTTTATCATTATCAATTTTCTCAGAGTCCTCTAAAGATGCTCTTACCCCCAGACGACAGGAAGTAATTTTAAGAACAGGACACCCACATTCTCAAGCGGTGGGGTAGATGGTTTTTGGTCATTTGAAGGGTTATGGATGTTTGTCATTGTTTAGAGGGGTTGATTGCAAGCTGTTACTGGTCATGGTGAGGGGAAAAAATAAGCAAAGTTGGTTACATTCAGGGATCTCCTTCTAAAAGGAGAAAAGGGGGGATATAGGAATGATAGGATAAAAGGGTTGATTGTTGAATCTACTTTTAAACTAAAAAGCAACTATTAATCTCAAATATTTTAGTGGTATGGATTTTTGTATATTGATACAAATTTAAGGGGTTTTTTTGTTGTTAGAACATACCTGTATATGTGTTTCTGTTCTTGTTTAAGGTATTGTATTTATGAAGCTCATTTTAAAATATAATGTAAAGTTCTAGTCCTTGAAAGCTATGTAGGATAATAAGAAATGCAGGTTAGTAGTAAGTCATCTATAACAATCAAATTTGTGGCTATGTTAGATATGTTTTCAAGGTCAAACAGACATATATTTTAGATAAATAGATAGTCTTCAAACATTTTAGAGACCTACAGAATATAGCACTTTAAAATGTCTTGTTTTGTTTTTTCTTTCTTTCTTTTTTTTTTTTTTCAAGACATGGTTTCTCTGTATGGTCTTGGCTGTCATGGAACTCACTCTGTAGACCAGACTAACCTTGAACTCAGAGATCCACCTGCCTCTGCCTCACAAGTGCTGGGATTAAAGGCATGTGCCACCACTACCTGGCTTAAGATGTTTTAATAACAGGTTTTTCATGACAGTGAGACACATCTGTTCCTGGCAGCACCACTCTAGTTCAAGAAAGGATGATGGCATTGAAGAACCTTCATATGGAGTTTGCTTTCATTGTGGCAAAGTTAGTCATTGGGCAAGAAACTGTCCTTGCTCTGACTGCTGACAGCATGCTGTCCAAACTGGACAAGCAGGACAAACAGAAAGAAACTGTCCTTGCTTTGACTGCTGACAGCATGCTGTCCAAACTGGACAAGCAGGACACACAGAAAGAAACTGCTGGACTTTGCCAAGACAAAGTAGGACAATCTTTTCAAAATTCCTGCTTCACAGAAAAGTCTGTCAGATATTCTAGGCCTGTAGGCTGAAGATGGATGCCCCAACATTTGAACATTCTATTTTATAGGCTTTGTGTCTTTATTCATTTGTTACGTATTTCTTTTTTTTTTTTTTTTTTTTAGATTTATTTATTTATTATGTACACAGAAGAGGGCACCAGATCTCATTACAGATGGTTGTGAGCCACCATGTGGTTGCTGGGAATTGAACTCAGGACCTCTGGAAGAGCAGTTGGTACTCTTAACCTCTGAGCCATCTCTCCAGCCCACGTATTTCTTTTTTAAAAAAAAATCTTTTAATTATTTTATTTTACATTATGGGTGTTTTTTGTTTTTTGTTTCTTTGTTTTGTTTTTTGGTTTTTTTTTGTTTTGAGACAGGGTTTCTCTGTGTAGTTTTGGTGCCTATCCTGGATCTTACTCTGTAGATCAGGCTGGCCTTGAACTCTCAGAGATCCACCTGGCTCTGCCTCCAGAGTGCTGGGATTAAAGGCGTGTGCCACCGCCACCCCCACATTATGGGTGTTTTTTGAATGTATGTCTGTGCATCAGTACATGTCTGGCACCCATGGAGGCCAGAAGAGAGTATCTGATTCCCACAGAACTAGAGATACAGAAGGTTGCGAGCAGCCATGTGGGTGCTGGGAATTGAACCTGTATCTTCTGGAAGAGCAGCCAGAGCTCTTAACTGCTAAACCATCTCTCTAGCCAGCTCACTCTTCTGCTTTTAAGACACATTTGCAAGCTGGGCATAATGGCACGTGCTTAGAGAGGCGTGGGTAATCTGAAGGCCAAGACCATCCTTGGCTACATAATTCAAGCCCTCCTTGGGCTACACCCAGAGCTTGTCTCAAAAAAAAAAAAGAAAGAAAGAAAGGAAGGAAGGAAGAAAGGAAGAAAGGAAGGAAGGAAGGAAGGAAGGAAGGAAGGAAGGAAGGAAGGAAGGAAGAAAGAAAAAAAGGTTTGCAATCTCTTTGCACAAACTAATTTAGAGAAATAAATGAAGGAGCCAGGTGATAGTGGCACACACCTTTAATCCTAGCACTTGGGAGGCAGAGGTAGGCAGATCTCTGTGAGTTCAAGGCCAGCCTGGTCTATAAAAAGTGGGATCCTGGACAACCAGGGCAACACAGAGAAACCTTGTCTTGAAAAACAAACAAACAATAATAATAATAAGAAAGAAAAAGAATGAAATGAAGAAATTTCTCAGTTTCTTTACTTTCCAAATACACTCTATTAGGAACACACTAAAATGTAGGAGTGGGATCTCAGCATTCAGTCAGAAACGAGAAAAACACAAGTTCAAGGTCATGGACTAGATACTGGAGTCTCTGTCTTGATCAATCAAACAAGCAAGATGAGACACACCACTCGGGTTTTCCCAGACAACAAGCAAGGGCATGGTGGGCTTGCTGTGGACAGCTGTCGGACACATTCCTGTTTCGCAGGTGAGGAAAGGAAAGAGTTAACTGTGCAGCACACAATGTTGCATGGTCAAGATGCACCTCCAGCCTAGCTTCTCTCCCTACCTAGGATGAGTCCTTGGAAGGTCCTCTCTGCTTCAGCCGGATCACTTTATCTGTACCACTCTGATGCCCAGCTCATCCGGGTGCTTGTGTCTACATTTAAAACATCCCCTCTTTGTTTATTTCTCTGGTCAAATAACAGAATTTTAGATTGCTATATATATGGTACCATCATCCAGTCTAGCTGTTTAATTTTACACCTGAATAATAGTAAAAAGAAAAAAATTCCAGGTCAAACATCCAGCTCAATGACAAGTAGCTATTACCATAACCAGAAGTTAAATCCCATCTCCAAATTCCTAGTCTCAGCTCTTTTCTCTGCCAAGCATCTTCTCTTCCTTGAAAACTTTCCAGTTTTGATCACTTTCCATCTTGTGCCTTGTTAATCAGACATAGCATTTGTGTGTCATCCACAGTTTTTGCACTGTTATATTTAATTTAGAAGATAGATTACTCCATATGAACTAATACATCTAATCACTCATCACACTAAAACTTGTCATATATTTGTTTTAAATTATCAGAGAAAAAGGGCTACAGAGTCTATAATTTATTTTTTTTTTATTTTGGCTGAATGAAGTCTAATAGAGCTGTCTAGCACTGACAATGTAAGATTAATTGGTAATTCATAAAAGGTTTTTAATGTGGTCTCTGTGTGTGTGGTTCTAATTTTCATTTCTTCCTAAAACATCTGGTCTCTCTGCTCTGGAATTTATATTTAGACATTCAAAAGAGGAGAAACCAGAAGTCAACAACACAAATTCCCCAGACTTACTCACACTTAACCACTAAGCAGACAGAAGGGAGAAACGTCATCAAAAACAGGAACACTTCACAGGACATTCTCAATAATCTGCTTACTGGGGCTGGGGGTGTGGCTTGGCGGTGAAACACTTGCCTAACATGCACAAGACTGTGGGTTTCACCCCCAACACCGCAAAAACAGATATAGTAATTTCTCCCACTCGGGAGACAGAGGCAAGAGGATCTAGAATTCACAGTTATCCTTGGCTACATAGTCAGTTTGAGGCCAGCCTGGAATACGAGTTCTTATCTCAAAACAAAATGAGATTTTCCTGGAGCTGAGGACCGAACCCAGGGCCTTGTGCTTGCTAGGCAAGCGCTCTGCCACTGAGCCAAATCCCGAACCCCAAGAAAATTTTTTTAAGCAGGACATAGTAGTATGCACTTAAGATTCCAGTTACTTGCCAGGCAGTGGTGGCGCTCTCCTTTAATCCCAGCACTCAGGAGGCAGAGCTGAGAGGATCTCCGTGAGTTCGAGGCCACCTGGGCTACAGAGTGAGTTCCAGGAAAGGCACAAAGCTACACAGAGAAACCCTGTCTCAAAAAACCAAAAAAAAAAAAAGAAAGAAAGAAAGAAAGAGAGAGAGAGAGAGAGAGAGAGAGAGAGAGAGAGAGAAAGAAAGAGAGAAAGAAAGAAAGCATTTGACTGGGCAGTGGTGGCACATGCCTTTAATTCCAGCACTTGGGAGGCAGAGGCAGGCAGATCTTTGTAAGTTCAAGGCCAGCCTGGTCTACAGAACGAGATCCAGGAAAGGCGCAAAGCTACACAGAGAAAACCTGTCTCAGAAAAAAAAAAAAAGATTCCAGTTACTTATTGAGAGCTCCTGGCCAGCCTGGGAAACAGTGAGATCCAGAGTGATAATTAATAATAATAAATTAATAATTTCTTAATGACTGAAAACACAGCCGGAAGCTCTCAAATTGTTTTAAATTGCTGCATATCTTTTTAAAGATGTATTCATCTTTGTCTTACATGTATGAGTGCTTTGCCTGCATGCATGCATGCATGTGCATCATGTGTGTACAGTGCCGTTGGAGGCCAGGAGAGGGTGAAAGATGCCTGGAACAGTAGTTACAGAGATTGTGAGCTGCCATGTGGGTGCTAGAAACTGAACCTGGGTCCTCTGCAAAAGCGACTGAGTGCATATACCCACTAAGCCATGTCTCCAATCCCTCTTGCATAGTCTTTAGAAAGACATAAATCGATAAAGCTACCTCCACTCCAGAAACAATTTTAAGGAGCCATATTTATTAGCTCTTTGTATTATATTCAGACGTCATTTTCAGGCAAACATTCATATCTTAGCGGCAAAGCTGTCCCAGGGCTCTGCAGAAGGCAGAGAGGACATAGAGAAACTCAGGTTCTGTGGGACAGAGACAGATAAATTGCTACTTTACAGCACTGTGGCGTCTAGTGTCTGTCAGTGTCTACCCACCCTTAACACTTAGCTCCAGGCCTATCTCTTCAGCGCATCAGCTTACTGTTTATTTCAAGGGTGATTAGTATTCCCCACATCAATGCCCCCGAAGTGTATTGTGCAGCCATAGCAGCCCTTACTGTGTTGTAGATAAGTCATCTCTCAGAGCTTCTGCACCTCCCACGATAAAGATGGGGGTACCAAAGGCAGAGCCAGACAACACGCCCATGACAATGAAGCAATAGCTTCCTCTTGTTTTTTTTGGTGGGTTTAGCTATGTGGCCTGTACTGGGGTCCATTTCACAATCCTCCTGCATCAGCCTCCCAAGCAGTATGATTACAGGTGTGCCCACTATCCCTGGCTAGACCTCATCATTTCTAAGTAGAGAAGATACTCTCATCACTGCTAGTGGGAGTGAAAACCAGTGACCCTGCCGAGGGCCGTGGAAGTATACAGCAGGTGACAGCTAGTGTTTGACAAGTCCACCCACCAGACATAGAACTCCCTGACGGGGAGCCCCACCTGGCAAAGCCGTGGGGTCACTGGCTGTGGAAACCGGCTGTTTTCTGTCTGTAACTTTCCCATGCACCACCATTATACTTCCCTATAAGAACAGCTGTGGGGTGCTTTCCACAGCCCTTTGGTGGTGTGTTTTACATCTCTGGGCACACTTGGAGTTGTGGATGGTCAGGTTATGACTTCTGTTTAAGCTGTATAATTTTGATGTATAGAAACAATTACAAGGATATTTCACATTCCTCGGACTGGCATGGGATTCTCAGTCACAAAGACAGCCTTTTCCACAGGCAGCTAACTTTAGATTTCAGAGCAGATTCAAAGCAGGCTGGTTGACCCTGGAGACAAATACACGAGGTCATTTTTTCCAGGTGTTGCTTCGCTTATTCCAGGTCAGAGCTTGAAGCAACTTGAGACATAACTTTCTCAGTAATTCACTTTTTACATGTAGTCCCAGCCTCAGTTCACGCTACAGGCTCAAGGTTCAGCCAACTGTTTACTTACTCTCTGGGACCCCTCACCAGCTTAGAGCTACGTGCATGGGTCAGTGTGACATTACTAGCCTAAGAGAAACTACGTGACTTATCTTGTGTTGTGAGAATGGGTAGGGCCTGGAAATATAATTGTTCAGAGTTTGGCCGTGAGAGAGCAACAGCGGCAGTGTGGAGAGAGACGGCTGTGTAGAGCTGCGTGAGAGCCGCTGCAGAATGTGATTGAAGTGTGCGCGCGTGAGTGCGTGTGTGCGTGTGTGTGTGTGTGTGTGTGTGTGTGTGTGTGTGTGTGTGTGCTGGGTGAGAGATGAAGAACAAGCATGAGAGCAGTGTGAGGTAATGAGTGGGTGAAAGAGTGAATAAACAATGTAGAAGCGTGTGTGTGTGTGTGTGTGTGTGTGTGAGAGAGAGAGAGAGAGAGAGAGAGAGAGAGAGAGAGAGAGAGAGAGAGAGAGAGAGAGAGAGAGAACCGTGTGAAAGAGTTCCTGCTCCATAGAGGAGCTGTGCTTAGGAACTGTGTAAAGTGCTGTATGGTGAGAGAGCTGTGTGAATGAGTTGTTTAACTGTGGCTCTGTGGAGATTTGTAACTGTGTGAGGACAAGGAAGATGAAGCTGTGTAGGAAAGAGATGTATGTAAAAGAAAGATATGTGGAGATATGTAGCTGACAGAAAGAGTCAGAAACCATCCTTTTTTGTTTGTTTGTTTGTTTGTTTTTTAATTTTTTGAGACAGGGTTTCTCTGTGTAACAATCCTGGCAATCCTGGAACTCACTTTATAGACCAGGCTAGCCTTGAACTCACAGAGATCTGCCTGCCTCTGCCTTTCAAGTGCTGGGATTAAAGGCATGGGCCACCACTACCTGGCTTAAGATGACCATTCTTAAATTGTAGTAAAAGAGAAAGTTATCATCAGAAAGAATGTTTCCTTATTTCATCAGTCATAGATAGATTAAAACTTATTCCTAATTACCCTCAGATAAAAAAGTTTCCCATCCCTCGTTACTCTGAGGCATTCCTTTTATTGCCCTGAGCTAATCGTGGGAACTGGTCTCTCATCCTCTGCATGATGACATTGTAGTGAAAATTTTCATATCTTTCAAAAATTATGAGGCTAGAGAGATGGCTCAGCATTTAACAGTACCTCCTGATCTTGCAAAGGATCTGGATTGGGTTTCCAGCACCCACATGTAACTTCAGGTCCAGAGGAGCCAACATCCTCTTCCGGCCTGAGGGCAGCAGGCACAAATATGGTGTGCATATATACATGCCAGCAAAACACTTGCACATATAATTTAAAAAAATCAGTCTATCAGTCTTTAAATTTATGCATGCGTACTTTCAGGTTAAGCTCTTCCAATTCTAGGAATCTGTTTTTGTTTTTTTAAATATTGGTATAGTCATGTATGGTGATACATTCCTATAATCCCAGCACTTGGGAGCCTGACTCAGGAGGATCAGGAGTTCAAGATCACTCTCAGTTACATACAAGTTTGAGACCAGCTTGGGCCACATAAGACCCTGTCTTAGAGAGGAGAGGAGAGGAGACGAGACGAGAGGAGAGAGAGATTTAAAAATACTTCTTGTTTATAATTGTTTAAAATTTGATAAAAACAGAATATTATGCCAGACAAGGCACATGCCTTTAATCCCAGTACTCCAGAGGCAGGAAGATCTCTGTGAATTTGGGGCCAGCCTGGTCTACATATCAAGTTCAAGGCCAGCCAGGGATACATGGTGAGATCCTATCTCAAAACCCAAGCCAAGCAGAAAGGTAGGTGGCCTCCATAACATTTGCACCACCATTGCACTGATGGGCATATCTTGCCACACTGGTCATCGTTGCAGTTCACAGCGTTCACGGCAGGGTAAAACTGTCGGTGACCTTCTCCCCACCCCACCCCACAACCTATGCAGTACCTTCCAGTACTGTGAAAGCTAGCCAACAAGGAGGAAGCTCGCTGGTCAGTACCAACTTGATTTCTCCATGTTCTGTAACCAGCGTGGTGTCTTCAACAAGGGAGTCTTCCCGTCAGGCATTGGTGAGCAACTGAGAACAATGGCAATAGCTCACACCTGCCTGGTACTGCAAAGACGCCCAAGCACCCATAGTTGGGAGCACGTAGCCTCTGGGATTGGACCTATTGCTTTGTTAAACGGACACAGTATCAAACTGCCCTCTAAATGCGTCCTTGCCTAAAGATTAGTGCAACTCTCAGTCCTCATCAGAGAAGTTTCTTTGTGCAATTCACGGAGGTTAGTGCAGAAACTCACACTGGTCAAAGTGCAGAGAAAAAGTGACTGTGGAGCTCAGCTACAAAAGGAAATTTATGTCACACACCCCCCCCCCCAAGGCTCAGGGAGACAGGGTGGAAACATTTTAAGAGGGCAAGACCAAAACAGTGCCTTCTGGACAGACGGGACGACCGCACTCATGAGCGCACAGCTGGCCGTGGCTGCCTGCACGAGACCGGAACAAGATCCCACAATCAACATTCTAGCAGGGAGTGGGAAAGAGTGCACAGGTCCCACCCCTAACCAAGAAATTATGGACAGCTGATGGCTTCCGGGAGGGGGGGAGGAGTCAGTTTTCTTTAAGGCTGTCCCTCCTGATAGGTCAACCATACTCCAGTGGATGGCTCCACACCCAGAAATACAGTGACAGCAGAAACTGAAGTCAATGGGTTATTAAATTAAAAAAACAAAACAAAACAAAAAAAAAACTCATGAAGTTAGGAGAGGGATAGGCAGGTGGGAAAGGATCTGAGAGGAGTTAAGGAGAGGAATTGAGGTGAATGTCATCAAAATATATTGTATGAAAATCTCAAAGACTTACTAAAACAGTAAAATAAACCAAAAAGTTGAATATTCATAATGGAAGAGTAATCATATAAAACAATATAGAGCAATTTTAAAATGCCTTTACTTGGGGTTGGGCATTTAGCTCAGTGGTAGAGCGCTTGCCTAGCAAGCACAAGACCCTGGGTTCTGTCTCAGCTCAAAAAAAAAATTTTTTTTTTTACTTTTATTTTGTGTATCCAGGTGTTTTGCTACATGTGTGTCTATGCACCAGGTGCATGAAGTGCTAACAAAAGAGAAGAGGCCGCTGGGTGGTGGCGCACACCTTTAGTCCCAGCACTCAGGAGGCAGAGGCAGGCGAATCTCTGTGAGTTCGAGGACAGGCTCCAAAGCTACACAGAGAAACCCTGTCTTGAAAAACCAGAGAGAGAGAGAGAGAGAGAGAGAGAGAGAGAGAGAGAGAGAGAGAGAGAGAGAGAGAGAGAAGAGGCCATCAGATCCCCTGGAACAGGAAGGAGTTGAGGAGCTGTGAGATGCCATGTGGGCACTAGGACTTGAACCCAAGTCCTCTGCCAGAGTAGCTAGTGCTCTTAACCACTGAGCCATCTCTCCAGGTTTTTAAAGTATGCTTTATCCTGGTATGAAAAAATAAATGGGAGAAATTGAATTTAGAAACAAGTATATTAGTCACTTTTCTATTGCTGTGATTAAAAAAAAAAAAAAAACACCATGACCAAGGCAATTTACAAAAGGAACAGTTTATTTTGGACTCATGGTTCTAGAGGGTTAGAGTCCATGACAGGATGGAGGTGGCAGGTGGCTGAAGCAGCAGCTGAGAGTTCACATTAACCACCAACAGGAGGTGGAGAAAGTAAAGCAATTACTTATATTCTATTATTAAATAAAACTCAGGAGTCAGATACCAGGGTAAAATCCTGATTGATCAGAGAAACAGCAAAGAAGAAGCAACTGGGGATCTCATCTCTCTTTCCTCAATCCAAAGGGCCCACATATCTTTCTAAGCCCCTCCCTACTAGTTCCTGTGTC
The DNA here is from genome assembly GCF_004664715.2 of Peromyscus leucopus. Lineage (NCBI taxonomy): Eukaryota > Metazoa > Chordata > Mammalia > Rodentia > Cricetidae > Peromyscus > Peromyscus leucopus. The sequence goes on from NC_051065.1 coordinate 147,835,165, forward strand.
TCTCTATATCCTGGGTCCTCCAAAACCTCTATGGCTAATTCTGGTCAGCTAGTAGCTAGCTCCATCCTCTGATTAAAGGCAAACTGTAGCTGCAGTTTTCTCTCCGGGTCCCACAAAACCCCAGGCAGTCCGACAGCCCACTTATAAAATAAACACACAGATGCTTATATTATTTACAAACTGTATGGCCGTGGCAGGCTTCTTGCTAACTGTTCTTATATCTTAAATTAACCCATTTCTATTAATCTATAAGTTGTCATGTGGCTCGTGGCTTACCGGTATCTTAACATCTGCTTCTCATTAGATTAAGATAATGGTAAGTCCTGGGAGAGCTAGCTGTTGTCTAGTCTTGGTGTGATGGGAAAGTACAGGGCTTATCTGAAGTCCTGGCTGGAATAGTCTATGAGGGTAGACTATCTTGGCTAACCACCTTGAAATTGTCCTGAGCAGTTTATAGTCCAAAGCTGATCTTTGGGTGGTGTTGGTCAGCTTAATAGCATTACTACAATCTAGATGGAATTGTCATTGTGAGGTCCCATCATCCTTTTGAAGACTTCAAAAGGTCACTGTTAGAAATGGTCACAGTTCACCCAGAAATTTAAACATTTTAAATGTCATATTCAGCAGATCTTGGAGAAGTCAAAGAACCACAACCTATTAAATACATCTGGGGTACATAAGTTCATTTCTTAGTTACCTGCTCAGACTCAAGCCTGAAATCACATACAAGAAGCTAGATGAAGTCTATTTCTAGAATTAGTTAGTACTCTACATGACCATTAATATCACAACAGAAAGTTTAAATATATATACATAAATCTTATAAATTTTGAGATAATATTTATAACTTAAGAAAAGCTTTAAAGAGTCGAAATAAAACCAAAGGATTATGAGATTAGTGGCAATAGAATAGACTCTTAATTTTGGTTTTTCTTCTGTCCTGTACCCGATGGCTTTTCTAACATGAGACAGAGATTTTGGATTTTCCTTAAACAAGTAAGCTTAGGTTTAAAGAAGGAGAAAGCCATGCTCCAACTCCAAAGCCAGCTTTAGTCTTTAATTGAATTGGGACTACAAAAAGACCACTGGCTTTATATGTCTGTAGAGAACAGTAAAGTTTGAAATAAATTACTTAGCTCTTATCTAATTGCAGGCCATAGCCAGTTAATATCTCTTAGCAATTTTTGAAAATCATTAGGAGTTCATAATTGATCTCTCCTGATTTGTACTTTCTGTGGTCGAATTATTTTGTAAACCTATCTTATATCCTAGATAATTAATAGAATCTCCTTTTTGTATTTTTTCAGGAGATATTTGTAATCCCCAACAAGGCAAAATTCTCTTTACTTCAGCAAACATTTTTTCCTAAGGTATCTGTGTGTGAATCAGCTCATAAGATATCATCCATGTAATGATAAATTATAGATTGAGGGAACTGTTTACAAATTATTTCCAGTGGCTATTGTACAAAATATTGACTCAAGGTGGGACTATTTAACATTCCTTGTGGAAGGATTTTCCACTGAAATATTTTAACAGGCTGGGAACTATTATAAGTAGGCACTGTGAAGGAAAATTTTTCTCTATCCTGTTCTTGTAAAAATAAAAAAAAGTCTTTTAAATCAGTCACTATAATAGACCATCCTTTAGGTAATAAAGAAGGCAAGAGAATTACAGGCTGTAAAGAGCCATTTGCTGGATCACCTTAAGAATAACTCTCCGATCTGTTACCATCCTCCATTTTCCAGATTTCTTTTTAATGATAAATGTAGGAGAATTCCAAGGTCTGGTCAATTCTTCAATATGTTGAGCATTTAGCTGCTCCTGTACCAGCTGTTATAATGCCTGTACTTTTTCTGATATCAAAGGCCACTGTTCCACCCAGACAGGTTTGTCAGTTAACCATTTTAAAGAAGGGCTGTTGGTACCTTTGAAAGACCACCAGCTGTTGTGCCCTGTTTATATACCTTCTGAATGGTCTGTGACTGCTCTTGATAATACCTTTTAAAAGTTCTCTTAGAAGCATTCTTTATTTTATGGTTTGTTTCTGAGATTGGAGGAATGTTAAGCTGGGTTTTCTATTGCAGCAACAAATCATGTCCCCATAAATTGATTGCTATGTTAGCCACATATGGTTTGAATTTACCTATCTCTCCTTTTGGCCCTATACACTCAACCCATCTTGTACTTTGTTTTATCTGAGATAAAGTTCCAATCCTTAGAAGTTAAGCATTTACCTCCTGAAGAGGCCAATCTGGATGCCAAAATTTGGTGAAAATATGGTTACATCTGCACTTGTGTCTACCAAACCCTCAATTTCAATACCATTTATTTCTATTTTTAACTTTTGTCTCTTGTCATTTATGGCAGTTTGCCAAAATACTTGTTTTCTTTTCTCTCCTGAAAAGTTTGTTTTGTCTAATGAAGCTGTTCTGTCATCCAGAGCAGTATGGTTTTAAACAACAGGCATTAAGTCTTTTATTTATTTATTTGTTTGGTTGGTTTTGTTTTGTTTTGTTTTTTTTAATCAGGGTTTTTCTGTGTAGCTTTGGAGCCTTTCCTGGAATTCACTCTTTAGTTCAGGCTGGCCTCAAACTCCAGAGATCCTCCTGTCTCTGCTTCCCAAGTGCTGAGATCAAAAGTGTGCACCACCACCGCCTAGCTGCATTAAGTCTTTTAATTTCTCTGTGAATGGATTTCCCCAATGCAGACAGGAAATTATTTAATCAAAATTGGCATTAGGGCTTATAAGGGGCCCCTAAGGTGTTTTCCAATGACAAAGGATTACCTTGTCTGTCCCTTGTTGATCTGCATTCATTAGTCCAATGTCAGCCTTTGCCATACCTTCTGCATAGTACAGAAGACTGGGGCCTTCTGTTTGGATTATCTCTAGAAAAACATTGTTTCTAGGAATACCTTGCCTACAATCTCTTTTCAAATAACATTGTTTGCCACAATTAAAACATCTGACATTTTGATTTTTCTTAAAATTTTTAGAAATTTCTTCTATCCAAGTATCATCCAAGTGTGAGATCCAATATTAGCGGTAGTTCGGATCCACTCATCTGTGGGTACTCATTTTGCCTTTAGAAGCCTAATCACCCTTTTGCATTCTGAATTAGCATTTTTAAAAGCTAAAGATTCAATTCATATTTGTCTAGCTTCTGGGTCTGATATCATTCTATTTACAGCTGAAGTCAATCTTTGTAAAAAAAAAAAAATCAGTGAAAGCTTCTTTTGGGTCTTGTATAATTTTAGTAAATGATTTAGTCCTCTTTCCCAACTCTATCCCAAGCATTCAAAGCTGCTGTCTGCATAAGGCCAAGGTGTGATCATCAAATCTAAACTGTCTTTGTAAATGAGCACACTGGCCTTCATTAAGGAGCTGGTCTTGGGAAATTTCCATACCTCTAGCCCTACTTCATTGTTCTATGAACTCAGCTTCCTCTCTTCACCATGTTTTTCATTGTAACTGAGGACCAACTTCCTATATTGTTGTAGCTTAATCTTTCCAGTCTTGTGAAATCATTCTGTTGCAAGTTGCCCATGAATTTAATTTCTGCTTCACAAAGGGTGACTGCATACTATAAGAAATGACTCCTTCTTTAAATCTTTTCAAATATATCATTTCTACAGGATCCAAGTTAACTTCTGCATATCCTTGGGGGTGCCTACCATCTGGTGGTTGTTCTTGTATGGTAACTGGATAAATTAAGGTTGATTTTCTAATGCTCCTCATCATTTTCATAATGCAGTGGTGTGGTAGGTTCTGCTCTAAATTCCTCTGCCTGTGTGTGAATATTTTTTTAGTTTCATAAGTAGGTCTTTCTAAGGATTGTATCATAGTCAGTTTTTCATATTTGGAACCAATATCAAACCACTTTTTAAAAAATAAAACATGAATTACCACACTGTTAATAATTATAATCAATATTATGTCGATCCCAGCCAAGTTGACTATACCTTCATTTAATTTTTCCAATTTCAAACCATTGTGGAACCATACAGAGACCTAACTCCCTGAATCATAATAATACTGTTCCCCATTCTTAATGTGGGAAAAACCTTAAAAAAAAAAAAACCTAATTCCTCCCTTAGGAATTCCCAGGTGTCTCACCAGATCTGATGATGATGACAGCAAGGGTGTATCTGTGCAAGGGTAGCCAGCTGCAGCTGCTCCAGTTTAGCCAGGGGCTGAGTTGTGAGGCAGTATCAGCAGCAGCAGAAGACTGATCAGGTGCAAGCAGGTGCTGAGGCAGCTGAGCTGACACTGTGGCGGCCCAGGGAGGGGCTCCAGGGAAAGCCTGAAACTCGCAAGGAGAGGTAGCAACCATCTGAAAAGCTGCCAGAGGGGAACATGCAGGAGACACCCATGTGATGGGAAGTGAGGGCACGGGATCACCTGAATGACAGAGTGGGCAGTGAGCAGTGATTCCTGAAGCTACAAAGCCGAAAATCTCGTGCCCCAAGTTGGACGCCAAATAAAGCATTTATTTATATTGTTCTATTATTAAATAAAACTTAGGAGCCAGATTTTGGGGTAAAAACCCAATTGACCAGAGAAGTGGTGGAGAAGTGACCTCTCCCTCTTCTTCCTTGATCCAAAAAGGGCCCATGAATCTTTCTAAGCCCCTCCCTACTACTTCCTATGTCTCTCTTTATACCTTGGGTCCTCCAAATCCTCTATGGCTAATTTTGGTCACCTAGTAGCTAGCTCTGCCCTCTGATTCAAGGTTAACATTGTTTGTAGTCTCAGGAGTGTCAGAGTGTGATCAAAATATCCCACAACAAGAAAGTGCACTCAAAAGACAGTCTTTTTGAAACTTCAGAGCCCACCCCCCAGTGGAATAACTCCTCCATCAAGGTCACACCTCTTAAATCTTCCCAAACAGCCACTAACTGGGGACCAAGTATTCAAGTGCCTGGGACTTAAAGGGAACATCTCATTTAAACCTCCACAGCATGTGAGAAGCTGGAGAAGTGGCCGAGTGGGTTCGAAGAGCACTTACTACACCATCGTGAGGACCAGAGTTTGGATGCTCGCTTCATGTCAACAGCTAGGCTCAGCCTTGTGCATGCCAATAATCCTAGCCCTAGAACATCAAGGGAGAATTGAATTCTGGGGCCTGCTAGATACCCAACCCAGATTCAGGTTCAGTGACAGACCCTGACTCACAAAGAATGAGTAGACAGTGACAGAGCCAAACACCTGATACCCAACATCTTCCTCTAGTCTCTCCAAGCACCCCCACAGGCACACACAGCTGCACACACATGCATAGGTACACACATACTTCACACACATATGTACACTCATTCTCAAATATGCATACACACCCACACAAAAATTTAAAAGAAAAAAATGTGAAATGGAAGTACATGTTTGCATTTGTATTTTATATAAATTTTGCTTATTATATTTGTATCTATTTTAAAAATAAATCAGTTATGCTGGGGACTTAAGAGCACATGTTGCTCTTAAAGAGGACCACAGTTCAATTCCTAGTATCTATACCCATCAGCTCACGACTACCTATAACTCCATTTCCACGGGGATCCGGTGTCCTCTTCTGGCCTCCTTGGGCACTTGCACTCACACGCACAAACACACAGAACCCACAAATTGAACTTAAGATAAATCTAGGGGCTGGAGAGATGCCTTAGCAGTTAGGAGCATGGGCTACTCTTGCAGAAGACTCAGGTTCAATCAGCCCCCAGCATTCACATAGTGGCTCACCGCTCTGTAACTCTAGTTATAACTATAACTAGAGTCTATGACTCCACAGGACTCACTGCCCTCTTCTGTCCTCTGTGGACTCCAGATATACAAGCGGTGCACAAACATGCATGCAGACAAAACAATCAAACACATAAAATAAAATTTACATTTAAAAGTTTAAATAAAATGAATCTTTTAAAAAATTGGTGTTTAGAAACTTTAGTTTCTACTTTAATCCTTCTAATTTAATGTTTGACCATGGTAATGAATTGTCTCAACAATATATATTTTATGTGACTATATACGTACATGTATGAATATCTACATACTATAATCCTACTTTTGTATGCTTTCTGAATACCTTCATTATTCAATGTTTCCAAATCCTGGAGGGGAAAACACACACACACACACACACACAAAATAAATAAATAAATAGATAAATAGATTGATTAATTAAGTAATGAAACTGTATACATTGTATATGAATATGGAAGTAAGTTCTGACATGTTCAGTGGAAGATCAAGCCATAAAAATCACACATCAATTATGTTACATTTTGTTCAAAACTATTTTTTGTGCCAGGCAATGGTGGCGCATGCCTTTAATCCCAGTACTCAGGGAGGCAGAGCCAGGCGATCTCTGTGAGTTCAAGACCAGCCTGGACTACCAAGTGAGTTCCAGGAAAGGCACAAAGCTACACAGAGAAACCCTGTCTCGAAAAACAAAAACAAAAGTAATAACTTAATGGGTATTATTCAACTCTTGTCCTTTTTTTTTTTTTTTTTTTTTTTTTTAAGATTTTCTAACTCAGACATCCCAGATTATTTGATTACAAACAAAGAAAGGAGGCTGTAGCTCGAGTTTTTTCTGCCTTGCCCACAGTCAGGACAAACCTCTGCCACCCGCCAGTCCCACAGCCGCTCAGACCCAACCAAGTAAACACAGAGACTTATTTTGCTTTCAAACTGTAGGGCCGTGGCAGGCTTCTTGCTAACTGTTCCTTTATCTTAAATTAATCCATTTCTACAAATCTATACCTCGCCACGTGGCTGGTGGCTTATCGGCGTCTTCACAGGCTGCTGGTCATGGCGGCGGCTGCAGCATCTCTGGTCATGGCGGCGGCTGCAGCATCTCTGGTCATTGCGGCGGCTGCAGCAAGTCCTTCTGCCCTCCTGTCCCTTTTTATTTCTCCTCTCTGTTAGTCCCGCCTATCTTTCCTGCCTAGCCACGGCCGGCCGATCAGGTTTTATTTATTAACCAATCAGAACAACTTGACATACAGACCATCCCCCAGCACAGCCAAGTGCAGACCATCTCAAACACCTGCACTCAGGCCCATGGTCCTAATCATCCTCTATACGGACCTGCTGGGTAACGCCACAAGGAACCCAAGAAGGGCTCCCACAGGACATACAGAACATCCCACAGCAGGAGGCAAAGTTGCTTTCTGGATGAGCTGATCAGTGTGGACTGGAGCCTTTGTCACAGACAATGATAGTAAGAAGGCTTTGTCTGTCTGTCTGTCTGTCTGAGTAGGTATCTCACTTGTGATCCTCCTGCCTCAGCATCCCAAGCGCCTGTTTTACAGATGTGGGTCACCCTGTCTGGTTGATGGGAAAGAATTCTTTGCAGAAGGAGTGCTCTAGGAACTTTATCTGCACCTGATGAAATGCAGCCTGTGCCCTCCGGCTAGGCCGCCAGGAGCCGGCTGCACTCTTACCCTGGCCTGGGGCCCAGTTCCTCCCACACATAGCATCTGTCACCTGCTGCTGCTGGTGTGAGCCCTGCAATCTCTCGAGGGCTTGTTTACGTCTCACTTCTCATTTTTTCCCAGATCGCCCCCAGATGAACATATCCACACCCCTTGCAGCCCATTTTATTTCTATTTACATGCAAAGTATGTTTGTATTATAGGGGGGTGTGTATGCGTGTGTGTGTGTGTGTGTGTGTGTGTGTGTGTGTGTGTGTGCGTGCGCACACGCGCGCGCAGAGATTAGAACTCAGCTTAACTCATTCTGATTCTGGTATAGCATAGTTTATTATCCACATATCAAACATTAAAGAGATACTATCTCTCTTTTATGTAATTAATTAATTAATTCGATTGATTACATGTATTTTTACAGTATTCCTCCCCAAACCCCCGACCCCAACTCAGTCATCTTTTTTTGTTAAATGTGTTCTTATTTGTTCTTTAACAAACACATATGTATGCAATGTATCTTGATCATAACCACTCCCATCCACCCCCACCACCCCCACACACACTTTCTTGTTCCTGTGCTGGGATTAAACATAGTAGGCAAGTGGTCGCCGCTGAACTACATCCCGAGACCTTTAATTACTTTTTATTTTGAGATAAGATCTTGATAACATCCTCAAGTTGGCCTTAAAAATCACTCTAGAGGCTGGGAAGATATATATATATATATGCAGACAACACTCTTTTTTTTTTTTTTTTTTTTTTTTTTTTTTTTGGTTTTTCGAGACAGGGTTTCTCTGTGTAGCTTTGCGCCTTTCCTGGAGCTCACTTGGAAGCCCAGGCTGGCCTCGAACTCACAGAGATCCGCCTGGCTCTGCCTCCCGAGTGCTGGGATTAAAGGCGTGCGCCACCACCGCCCGGCGCAGACAACACTCTTACACATAAAATAAATCTTTTAAACACCTCACTCCATGGGGCTGGAGAGACGGCTCAGAAGTTAAAAACACTTTTTGCTCTGGCAGAGGACCCTGGGTTCCCAGCACCCACGTCAGGTTCCAGCCCCAACGGATCTAGCCTCCTCTTCTGCCTTCTGCGAGCACCCATAAACACGTGGCACACACATACATAAAAATGAATTTAAAAGGAAAAACAAAAACTTTACTCTGTAGCCCAGGCAGGCCTGGAAATTTCTCGCTTCCTGCCTCAGCATTCTGGTAGCTAGGACGACAGGATCTGGCAGAGAACATCTGCATTCCACTCCCTCCTCTGTCCTTCTGCTTTTCTTATCTAAACCGCCTAAGTTGAAGATGTGACTCACAGAGAGGCCCTTCCTGGGCAGTCTGATAGCCGTCTAGATCCCGAGTTCCCTTTACCACAGGGAAAGTCGGCGCTCAGCAACTTGTCCAATAGACTGCATGACTTCGTCTCAGCTAAGCGTGGGGAGCAGATAGGATTTGTGGGTGACCTGCAGATCAGCACTGGAGCCCTGTTTCATCTCAGTGTGTTCGGTAAGAAACCCTAGATGAACCTGATAGCTTGTGCTTTGCTTAGCCCGCTGTATACTATTCATGAACAATGTTTTGAGTTCATTATCTTCTATGTCCTCCTAGTCTTTCCCCGAGAAAGACTTTTTATTATTAGAGAGTCTTGACCATGTAGTCTTGGCTGGCCTGGAACTCACTACACAGACCAGGCTAGCCTTCGACTCCCAGAGATGTATGTATATCCTGCCTCTGCCTCCTGAGTGCTGGGATTAAAGGCGTGCACCATCATGCCCGGCTCTCGCCCTAACTTTTATTTCTCCTGTTTATTCCCATGTCTGTTTTTCTTTTTTTCTAAGTACTATGCATTCCTTCTTTTAATATGTTCATTCTGAAAATAATAATGAATATTTATGTCATTTATCCCCTTTCATAAAATGACTGTTTCTCCTGATCTCTGATTCTGTTTGTTCCCATTAGCTTTGTTCTCCAATCACTGATCACAGGTATGCACATTATTCATGTGTATATGTATATGTATATGTATATGTATATGTATATGTATATGTATATACCCATATGCGGATCCCCGTCTGTCTCTCCCTCTGAATTTCAAGTCTCTGAGCTCTTCCCTCACACTGCTGTTTCTATCATTCTATAATTAGTATTTGATTTGAGAATCTGCTTTTCTTTACTCATCACAGATAAACTTTAGTCCCAGGATTTTACCTATCTTTTTAATTACTACTGGCTAACTCAATACTAAAATCTTAAAAAATAACTAATAATCTTAAACATAAAGGTAGGGGTTTTTTTGTTTGTTTGTTTTTGTTTTCTCAAAATTTGGGGAAATATGAACTGTGATCTTGCTCTGGGTGACTTTTTAAGGCCTGGCTTGCATACACTTTCAAAGCAGATCATTTGTGATATTTAAAGTATAACTCACAGTGTAAAACTCAGTTTCTCTTATCCTGTGGTCTTGTTCTTTTCAACTTCTATTATTTGAAGTTGCCCTGTCTACTTCATTATCAAGTTCCCCTTTGTGATTCTTGTAATAAACAGAACATTGGCCTAATAGTCACTGGATGAAGGGCCGGGGGCTCCTCCCAGCTGTGATTGTGTGAAGGCCACACAATCCTCTGAGTTTCAGCATCAAAAACTGCAAAGTGAGCAGAGATGATTTCTGTGTGTTCTCGTGTTCCTAGCAATCTCTGGCTGTTTTTCTCTCAATATCTCTGGATCCTGTACACCAACATTGGGATGGCACAGTAGATCAGCACTCCTGCCAATCACCTTAGGAACTGGGAGGATTTGGGGATCTAAGTAGAAAAAGACAGATAGGAGGAAGGGAATCATTTCTCCCTTCTTCATTTTGTTGACTTGTTGTTTTAACTTCCGCTTCTCGTGTAAGACCTTGCACGCGTCAAACTTTGTTAAGCTCAGCAGAATCACTTCCAAATGTCTGAGCTTCCATTTTAAAAAAAAAAATGTCGAGTGTTCTTATATTCAGTAATAATTGGGAATTTACTGGGAGTGATGTTGTTCATCTATGGAGCATAATTCCATTTGAGTTCTCATTTTAAAAGCTGTATTTCAAAATTAACAGCTCAGTGTTAGTCAAACTAAGCAGATCATGAGGCTGTATTTTGAAATGATATATTAAAATTATATTAAATGGTATATTTTGTTTTAGTATATAAAAACAACTTTGCACTGATTAAAAGGTAGAAATTTTTTTTTAATTGGGAATTTAAAAACAAAACAGAAATTAGAAGAGACAGTATAGGATTTAAGGAAGTCATCTGGGTAAAAATGAAAAGGCTAAGAACTAAAATTTTAAATGTAATTAAAAATGAAAAAATTGAAACCTGAGAAGTAATCCTTCTCCTGGTCATGGTGGTGCATGCTGTGTAATCCCAACATTTGGTAGATGGAAGCAAAAGATCTCCAGTTTGAGGCCAGCCTGGGCTTTATGATCAGGCTTCATCTCGGGGAAAAGCCAAAAGAAAAGAAGTGACCACTCACCCATATGGTAAACCCCGTGGAAAAGGCATTTATAAACCTATGGTGGCATTACCACCACCCAGTTTAGGGCCACTGTAAGAATTACAACGTAAGATAAAATATGCCACCTCACAGTGCACATCAAAAAAGACTCAACCACACACTCAAACAGGCATATGCACGTGTGGGTGTGCACACGTGCAAGGAAGAGACTGAAGAATCTTCAAGGGATTATAAAAAAAATATTTCAGATAGAATGCATTGATCTTAGCCTTGAAGAGTAAGTATTTTAACAAATAGAAATTTAGTGTAGAGGACAGAAGAAGCCATACAAGGGGACAATTCTAAACGGAAGTCATTAGCCCCGTTTAGAAATGTTTATAAAATGGCAATAATTGGGAGGATGTCACATAGACCAGGAGGAGAGACTGCTAAGAACTGCGTTGTGGAAGACAGAGAAATCGGTTGGGTTTGAGTTCTCGATGCAATTTTAGCAAAGTAATAGGAGCAGAAGACAAAATAAACCCAAACCTCAAAGAAGAGAGCTAAGAATGATAATTCAAGCCAGGGAAGATGGTGCACACCTTTGAACCCAGCTCTCAGGAAGCAGAGGCAGGTAGATCCCTGAGTTTGAGGCTAGCCAGATCTAGAGTGAGTTCCAGGACAGTCGGGGCTACACAAAGAAAGCCTGTCTCAAGCAAACAAGCAAAACAGAATAATAAGCCCTCAAACAAGCTGTCGGCCTTGAAAGAGAAGCTGTGTTAAAGGTAAGTTCCAACACCACACTGGGTGGTGGTGGCACAGGCCTTTAACCCCAGTACTCCGGGAGGCTGAGACAGGCGGATCTCTATGAGTTCGAGGCCAGTCTGGTCTACAGAGCAAGTTCTAGGACAGGCTTCAAAGCTACAAAGAAACCCTGTCTTGAAAAAAACAACAAAAAACCCCAAACAAACCAAAAGAACCAACACCCTAATGGGTAATATGGTCACAGCTTAGATCACTGTGGAGAAACCACTTATGAAAGATATTTAGGGGCTTGAGAGATGGCTCAGGGGTTAAGAGCACTGGCTGCTCTGCCAGAGGACCTGGGTTCAATTCCCAGCAACCACATGGCAGCTCACAACTGTCTGTAACTCCAATTCCAGGGAACCCTATACCCTCTTCTGCTCCACAGGATCACGAATGCATGTGGGGCACATAAGCTCACACGACCACACACACAAACACATAAAAATAAAAGACTGACTAAATAATTAAAAACATGAAAACTTAAAAAAAAAAAAAAAGGTATTTAGGGAGAAAATTGGAAAATAATTGGATAAAAACTTGGTATTCCTTAAATTAAATCTTCCTGTGCGATGTGGGGACTTAACTGAAACAGTAAGTCTAGAAAGTGCTCTGCGCTGTGTCTGTAACTGCTGTCCTGGGTGGCTTTCTCTCAACCCGACACAAGCTAGAGTTATCTGGAAAGAGGAACTTCAGTTGAGAAAATGTCCCCATCAGATTGGCCTGTGGACAACTCCTTGGGCATTGTGTTGATTACCGCCGATGTGGGAGGGTCCAGTCCACTGCCTGCACTGGGCAGAGAGATGGTCCTGGAACGAATAAGGAAACAGGGTGAGCAGCCGTGAGAAGAAAGCAGTAAATAGCTTTCCTCTGGGCTGCTCAGTCACGGCCTCCAGGCCCCCCGGCCTTGGCTTCCCTCACTGGACTCTGACCTGGACTTTGTAAAAAATAAACCCTTTCCTCTCCAAGTTGCTTTCGGTTTTATTGCAGCAATAGAAAACAGAGAAATATAGCTGTAGAGAATTTAAATGCCCTAAAGGTAGAAGCACTCCAAATGTCTATTGTTAGATTTCTAGATAAATAAAATATGCTACACACACATTGGAATATCGACAGGCTCTTACCATGCAGCCCACACGGACTTTGAACTGATGGCGATCCTTACGCCTTGTGACTGAGTGCTAGGATTAAGAGGTAGTCACCAAGAGGCATCCCTAGCCTTTAAGAGAAAATCCTGACACATCTCCTACTTGGAGGACATTGTGACAAGTGAAAGGACATTAAAAAGAGCTGGGCATTTTGACTCTTGCCTGTACTCTCACTACTTGGGAGGCTTAGGCAGGTTGCTGCAAGTTCGGGGATGGCCTGGGTTATGGACTGAAACCTTGTGGTTGTCACTCACACACACACACACACACACACACACACACACACTAAATAAGTAAATAATTGAAATGACAATATGCAAAGTTCAACGTTTAATATTGCTGTCTGTCGTCAGTGTGGTGAAGCTTTCTAAATATCCTCTGATGAAGCCGGGCGGTGGTGGCGCACGCCTTTAATCCCAGCACTCGGGAGGCAGAGGAAGGCAGATCTCTGTGAGTTCGAGGCCAGCCTGGTCTACAGAGTGAGTTCCAGGAAAGGCGCAAAGCTACACAGAGAAACCCTGTCTCGAAAAACCAAAAAAAAAAAAAAAAAAAAAAAAAAAAAAAAAAAAAAAAAAAAAAAGTCCTCTGATGACTTCAGTTTAGGGAGAGTCCACCTAGAAGTCCTTGTCCATTTAGACATCTGTTCAGTGTTAGCAGCGGACACTGAGTGAAGAAAGAAGCCATGGAAATGAGGAACGTCCCAGCTCTCAGAAGTCAGACAGGAGGATCAGGGGGTCAAGTCAGTTTACTCCACAATACAGCCAGTTGGAAGGCAGCCAGCCTGGGCAACATGCAGATCCTGTGCCAAAAAGCCCAGGGGTGAGGCTGTAGCTCAGTAGAGTGCTGCCCAGCAGGTGCCGGCCCTAGGCTTGAATTTCAGCACTGGAAAAAAACAACAACAGCAAAAAACACAGGGGGTATAACAAAAAAAGGGGGAGGGAGGGGAGATATGAGTTGATATGAACTCCCAAATGAAGTTACCTTTTTGATACACATTTAACTCAGCATCCTAGATTTTAAACTATCAGAGAATGATGTTGTGTGTCTATTCTGGTGAAGGAATGCAAACCAGACTCCTGAGAGCCTCTGGCAATGAGAGGCTGCATCACCACAGAAGGCTCCTAACAGTACCTATTTTTATAGTTACTACAAGCTTTAACATTTTCTTCATCTTTTTGCAGGTTTAGCAATGGAGTCCTCCTCTGCTGACACCAATTCAACTGCCGCATACTCACCACCTCTGTTTAAACCCCAAGACATTATCTCCATGGTCATCCTCATCCTCACTTGCCTACTGGGACTGCCAGGCAATGGGCTGGTGCTGTGGGTGGCTGGCCTAAAGATGAAGCGGACCGTGAACACAGTTTGGTTTCTCCATCTCACCCTGGCCGACTTCCTCTGCTGCCTCTCCTTACCCTTCTCCCTGGCTCACCTGATTCTCCAAGGACACTGGCCCTATGGCTTGTTCCTATGCAAACTTATCCCATCCATCATCATCCTCAACATGTTTGCCAGTGTCTTCCTGCTCACCGCCATTAGCCTGGACCGCTGTCTGATGGTGCACAAGCCAATCTGGTGCCAGAACCATCGGAATGTGAGAACGGCCTTCGCCATCTGTGCATGTGTCTGGGTGGTGGCCTTTGTGATGTGTGTACCAGTATTTGTATACCGAGAAGTGATCAGTATAGACGATCGTACTCTATGTACCTATCATGTTGATTCCCACAGGCCCTTTGATTATGGGGACTACATGTACGACATAGATCTCCCAGAAAGCAATTCTACTCACAACTCCAGTGCTCAGCTAACAGGACAAATGGATGACAGGCCTTCCTCTACACAAATAGGTGATCACCTTTGGACAGCTGTCACCAGCCTCCAGTCACAAACATTCCAAAGATCTTCTGAAGATCCACTCCCTCTAGATTCAGCAAGACTATCTAGTCAACCATCCCATTACAGTGTAAAAGCTCCCGGTGTGCTCATAGCTGCCACACCCAGTGGGTTTCCTGTTGAAGATCACAGAACCAACACACAGAACCCCGACGCTTTTCTCTCTGCTCATATACAGATTTCCCCTCCTGCTTCTGGCAGTTATGCATCTCACCCTGAGCAGTCACAAGGTTTCCAAGATGACTATTTCGCCCAGTCCACGTATAACAATCATGCACTAACACCTCTGGAGGCAATGACCATCACAAGGCTGGTGGTGGGCTTCCTGGTGCCCCTTTTTATCATGGTGGCTTGTTACAGCCTCATTGTCTTCCGAATGCGAAAAACCAACTTCACCAAGTCTCGGAGCAAAACCTTTCGGGTGGCCTGGTGGTGGTGACTGTCTTTTTTGTCTGCTGGACACCATACCATATTGTTGGAGTCCTTTTATTGATTGATGACCTAGGAACTCCTTTGAGGCAAGCTGTGTTATCTTGGGACAACATGTCCATTGCTTTAGCATCTGCCAATAGTTGCTTCAACCCCTTCCTTTACGCCCTTTTGGGGAAAGACTTTAGGAAGAAAGCAAGACAGTCCATAAAGGGCATTCTGGAGGCAGCCTTCAGCGAAGAGCTCACACACTCTACCAGCTGTACCCAGGACAAAGCCTCTTCAAAAAGAAACAATATGAGTACAGATGTGTGAAGATGTGGAGCTGGAGACCTAAGCATGGTGAGCAGGGAACTTTAGACAATCTGGTGGCCCTCGGAGAGGGGTCTCTGACTATTGACATAACATCATTTGCAAACATTAAAGATGCAAATTTCCAAGTCCCATCCCAGGCTTCTTGACTCAGAATCTCTGGCCCACGGGGACTAGTGTTTTAACAGGGCCCTCTTGTTTCTGATTAACATTAAGTTCTACAGTCATTTGGCTTAGTCTGCTTCTATCCCTAAGCCGTGTGAGATAAATAACTTACCCATCTGTTTTCAATTTTAATCTTTTTTCCTTAGCATCATCTAAATCATCTTTTAGTTTGCACAGAAGGCTGCTTTTATTGTCCTGAGTGAAAGACATTCATTTATTGTACAGCTTTATGGTGGTGATGGTTTTAAGTGGAGAAAAATAAAAGACACACTAAAGAAAAGGCCCATGAAAGCAAGTAGTGATGAGGTAGAGACTGGAACAGAATACAGTGCCAAATGCTTGCTACTGGAAGCATCCTCGGATAATTCCAGGTGCCCATGATTACCCCTAAATGAGCACAGACGCACACGAACACTTTCCTACTCCTGGAGTGTTTTGGAAGCTGTGGTTTGGAGTATGTATTCCGCCTGTTCATAGAGCCATCTATGTCCCGTTTTTTTTTTTGGTTTTTCCAGACAGGGTTTCTCTGTGTAGCTTTGCGCCTTTCTGGAGCTCACTTGGTAGCCAGGCTGGCTCGAACTCACAGAGATCGCTGGCTCTGCCTCCCGAGTGCTGGGATTAAAGGCGTGCGCCACCAACGCCCGGCTATGTCCCGTTTTTTGGGTTTGTTTTTTTTTTGAGTGTTTTTTTGTTTTTTTTTCTTTTCTTTTTTTTTTTTTTTTTTTTTTTTTGGTTTTTTGAGACAGGGTTTCTCTGTGTAGCTTTGCGCCTTTCCTGGAACTTACTTGGTAGCCCAGGCTAGCCTCGAACTCACAGAGATCCACCTGGCTCTGCCTCCCAAGTGCTGGGATTAAAGGCATGCACCACCACCGCCTGGCTTGTTTTTGTTTTTTCAAGACAGGGTTTCTCTGTGTAACTATGGCTGTCCTGGAACTCACTCTCTGGACCAGGCTGGCCTCGAACTCAAGAGATCCACCTGCCTCTGCCTCCTGAGTGCTGGGATTTAAAGGTGTGTGCTACCATGGCCCTCAATGTCCCATTTCTTAAACTCCTGAATTCCCTTTGTTTTCCGCACAGGGTCTTTCTGTCTCCTGCTGGGGATGGGGGTAAACAGCACTGTGCCTGGCCCCCCTTTCTCCGTCTTCCACGTTAGACTTTGAGCCTCACATAGAATAAAGCAGTGTTCTAAAGATGCTTTTCTCCTCACCCCAAACTCAACAGAAGGAGAGGTGAAGGGCGGAACTGTCATTCTTCACCTCACTCTGAGGTCACTGCCCTCTGATGACAATACCATCAAAAGGTTTGAAACACGAGCCTAGGTATCTTGTATGACAAAAGTGCTAGGCACACTCTCTTTGGGATTTTTTTTCCAATTAATGTTTATCTGGACCATGGTATTATAACGTAATATACGCACCCAATTGTAAAGGAATTAACGAATAATGAAATGCAAAGGCCTCTTTCTCCAGTGCCCTCTTACTTCAGGAGAGCACCTTTGCAAGAATGGGAACTGTTTATTCTGACATTTACCACGATATGCCTAAGTCTTGTGCTTACACTGCTGTTTTTCATAGACAGGATAAAAATGTTTATTTTGAAACATGAGTATTTTATCCACTTTCATATTTTCATCAACATCCCAGTGTTGATCAGTGAATATCATACTTTCATTTGTCCATGACTGTTCTTTTTCTTTCACTTTTTGTTGCTAGATTGTGTTTGCTTTAGAACCAGGGTCTCTCTAGGTAGCACAGGCTAGCCTCAGACTCACAGGTCTCTTGCTACAGCACTAGACGGGAGCACCAGCACCTCCAGCTGACGACACAATTTTCTTACCCATACATTTTGATAACATACTGCTTTTCTTCTGTCCTTTCAGTTTTTTTTTTTTTTTTTAAGATTTTTTTATGTTACAGTTTCTGTTCAAGACACATTCTTAGATTTGTACCATGTTTTTTTATTAACATCATCTTTTTTTTATTTTTTTTATATTAACACACATTAATTGTACATATAAGGTTCGATGTGATTGATCCATATATGCACACAGCATTCATGCTTCAACCCCCAGACTCTGCTTAATCATTATTCTTTCTGGTTGACTTTTTTTTTTTTTCTTTAAGACAAGATCTCAAGAATCCCAGGTGACCTCAAAATTGCTATGCAACCAAAGAGCTTCCAATCCTCCTGCCTCCACCTCCAATGCAGGGATTACAGGCATGGACCACTATGCCCAGTCTTACGGGGTGCTGGGAATCAAAACCAGGGCTTCCTGCATGCTGACTGAGCACCCTAACAGCTGAGCTACTCCCCAGCCCGCTCAGGTTGACATTTTTGGCTGTCACATATGAGACTATGTGGTACTTCTGTGTGCACTTCATCTCACTCAGAGTGTCCTCCAGTTCCATCCTTTGGGCTAATAACAGGATTTCACTCATCTTATGGCTCTTAACACTGTATGGGGTATGTGTATATAGTACATTGCCATTATCCACTCAACTGTTAACAGACACCTCAGCAGGTCTGCATCTTAGCTATTACACATAGTACTGCACTAAACTTTCAGTTTAATTTTAAAAAATTAGCAACTCCCACCATCTTCTATTCTATTCTTTTTTTTTTTTTTTTCTAATGTGCATTGGTGTTTTGGCTGCCTGTATGTCTGTGTGAAGGTGTCAGATCCCCTGGAACTGGAGTTACAGACAGTTGTGAGCTGCCATGTGGTTGCTGGGAATAGAACCCAGGACCTCTAGAAGAGCAGCCAGTGCTCTTAACTGCTGAGCATGTCTCCAGCCTCTAGTATTTCTATACTTATATGTTCACCTGTTAAGCCCTTGAAAATTCAAGCTTGACAGAAAATTGAATGTATCTTAGTCTTGAAAAACATTTGTTCTGTTGTGGAGGGAAGGGTCTTAGGCTACAACTGTTTTATAAACTACTAAACAGAAAAATTTCAAATGACTAAGATTCTTTTTTGTTGCGAGGTAATTTTGGGCAGAAGACTGCAGTTTTGCCTTTCCAATGTAAGCTTATATATTCCATATGAATAAACACTTTTATCCACAAGGCTCAGGGACTCACCGATCCTTTTCATTCTGCTTTTAGATTTTATTTTATGTGTATTAGCATTTCGCCTTTATGCGTGTCTGCGCAAATACGCAGCAAATGGACCCACGGGAGGGACGGCAGCCTCGCTGTGAAGCAGTGCCAGGTTTCTGGTCCTCTAAGGCTCTGGATGTCAGATCCTGGGTTACTGTAAAGGGCAGCAGGGTGAATAATCTTGGCATAATGTGAAGACTGAGGGCATAGTAATTCTGGCAACAACTGACTTCTTCCAAGTGCTCTGCTTACTTTGGGATTGGACTCTGAAGAAATTACAATTAGATCCCCTCACTGCAGATTTACAACTCTGTAAGTATCTTTACCTGTTTTCTACTCTCACCTCTAGGAAGTCTGAAACACAGACCCAACCCCTCCCTACAGTATAGTATCCTGAATCTTTTTTAAAGTTATATAATATACATAAAAAATAGGCAATATATTTTGATCATATTTCTTCTCCTCCCCCAACTCCTTCAAGATCCTCCCCACATACCCACCCACCCAACTTCATGTTCTTTCTCTCATAAAAAGGAAAAAACAACAAAAGACAAAAATCAAAACAGACACACAAACTAAAAAAGGAAAATCCTAAGATGAAAACTAACAAAAAAGTCGGGCGGTGGTGGTACAGGCCTTTAATCCCAGCATTTAGGAGGCAGAGGCAGGTGGATCTCTGAGTTCAAGGCTAGCCTGATATACAAAGTGAATGCCAGGACAGCCAGGACCATTGCACAGAGAAACAAAAACAAATAAACAACAACAACAGCATACATAAAAAACATGGGGTCTGTTCCGTGTTGGCCAGCTACTCCCGGCATGGGGCCTGCCCTGGAGTGTGGTTTATATACACAGCGTCACTCCACTAGAGAAAACTGGATTTTCCTTTTCAGCAGGTATCAGATGCAAACAGACTCTTGGTCAGGGTGGGGCTTTGTGTCCACTCTTTAAACAATACGCAAACATGTTGGTGGGCCTGCTCACCACCGACTGCCAACAAGATATAACTACACTTAATAGCATTTTAAAGACGAACTGTGAAATCCATGTCTAATTCTTTTTTTCATCACTCTCACAAACAGTCAGGGTCAGCTAAGCAACCCCGGTGGCAAGGATGGGCGAGGGGTGGCAGGGTGCCAGCAGGAGCCGAGCGCTTTCACACTTCTCCTCTCCCACCCTGGCAAAAAGAAATTGGAGAGGAGTACCAATAAGATAAGAACTGGAAACATTCCTTTTTTTTTTTTTTTTATTAAGAAAGCATGCAAAAAAAAAAAAAAAATCAAGTTGTGAGCCTATACACCCTCTTCCCAGCCTGCACCAATGCAAAGCATTATGGGTGGTATAAAGAACTCACCAAACCAGAAACATGGGAGTTGAGGAGAGGAAGCCTAGGATAGGTAGATCAATACCAAATGACTTCTCCTTTTGTCCTTCTCCTCTGCTTTTTCCCTTATTCCCTCTTACAGGCAGTGACTCCTACAATTTTGCACACATCACCCAAGACAATAACAATGACTAAACTTCACGTCCAGTAACACTGGACCAACAAAATAAAGTAGTTTTCTTTCCACTTCATGGAGGGGATGGGGAACTGAAGCCCAAAGGGAATCAAGTTTGTCCTGTGCCATTTTCCAAGCCTGAGCCTGGTGGAGGAGATCTGGAACCCCAGGAGGCCTAAGGCCAGTCTCCAGGCCCCAGCCCCATACGTCAGCTGCTCCGGCTGCCCACCGGGGCCCTTCATGAGACTAGTTCTCAAGACATGCTGGAGCCAGGGGCATTTAGGAGTATGATTCAGCCTACCCTTCCCAACCTTGTACAGATCTGACCAGGAAGGTGTTTAGAAAGAGGAGTGTTACTCTGAAAAGGCAAGATGTTGAGGAAAACCAAAGGGGAGCTGTGTAGAATACACCTGAATGGAAGGAACAAGGAGATGTCTAATTGGGCACCCGGCAATGGCATGCGCCACCCTCGAGAGAAACACTCCTTCCCCAGTGGGAAACATTGATCATACTTCAACCCCACCAAATGCTCTCCAGTACCATCCTCCACTGTGTTGTAGGGCATTTGTTTTTTCTTATACCCCGCCCCCCTCTTTTTTCCTTACAAAGGTTTCAAAAGAAATAAAGTGCTCTTTAGTGAACTGCCCTGCCTTGCCCCTTCACCTAGCCTCACTGGACCTCACCAATCTCATACATTAACCCCCTTCTGAAGAACGGAAAGGGGCCGATGAGGGGGAAATCAGGATGGGAAGCCCAGTATCTTGGAAATCATGGGTAAAGAAAAGAAAAGGAACAAAAATCAGAAAGCACAAGGAGATTGTCCTTGTCTAAACTACGTATTTTGTCCATTTCAGAAAAATGGAGGTAAACTGGTCTTCCCTCTCATAAGCCAAATTCAACAAACACACTCACTAAGAACTCTGCAGCAGTAAGTCACGGCCACTTGCTGTTAAGGGAGGTTACTCCTCCCCACACCCGGGAGTCCCTTGCCTTTACTGCATCCTGTCTCCATATTCACGTCCCTCCTACGATTTTCATTGCCTGCCAGAATCAAAAGCTTCAGTCCCGCTGACAGGGATTTCAAGAGAAGCGCTCCCTGCCTGCGTAGTTAAACAAACGGTCCCTGGGTCCCTGCCCGTGTCTGCGCCAATCCCTTCCTCCTCCCCACCCCCTGGCAGCAACACTGCGGGCAGAGTCTGCTGTGACAGGAAAGAGGCTTCCGCAGCATGTCCAGGACCTGAAAAGGCTCGGAGTGAGAATCGCTTCCTCTTGTCATTTGAGAGTGCCAGAAAATGGGAGAAGAAAATAAGACAGGGGGGTGATTTGGACAAACAGCTACAGGAAGACAACATTGTATTTGCTGAAGGAGAAAAGAAGATGGAAGACAGTTTACGTATGCAGTAATGGCCACAGTTAATTCTCAGAAAGAACTTTTCCCAAAGCCAAATGCTTTAAATTGAAAGTGTTTCCAAGAGGCTGAACCTATGATGAACAGTGGTCCTCATGCCCTCCCATTCAAGCTAACCTGAGAGTATTAGCTAGGAGGAAGGAGGGATGCCCTGACATGGCAGGCGGAAGCCAGGGATGCCCTGACATGGCAGGAGGAAGCCAGGGATGCCTTGACATGGCAGGAGGAAGCCAAGGATGCCTTGACATGGCAGGAGGAAGCCAGGGATGCCTTGGCATGGCAGGAGGAAGCCAGGGATGCCTTGACATGGCAGGCGGAAGCAGCCAGGGATGACCTGACATAGAAGGAGGAGGCCAGGGATGCCCTGACATGGCAGGCGGAAGCAGCCAGGGATGACCTGACATAGAGGGAGGAAGCCAGGGATGCCTTGACATGGCAGGCGGAAGCCAGGGATGCCCTGACATGGCAGGCGGAAGCAGCCAGGGATGCCCTGACCTGGCAGGAGGAGGCCAGGGATGCCCTGACATGGCAGGAGGAAGCAGCAAGGGATGCCTGACATGGCAGGAGGAAGCAGCCAGGGATGCCTTGACATGGCAGGAGGAAGCAGGGATGCCTTGGCAGGGAGGCCAGGGATGCTTGGCATGGCAGGAGGAAGCAGCCAGGGATGACCTGACATAGAAGGAGGAGGCCAGGGATGCCCTGACATGGCAGGCGGAAGCAGCCAGGGATGACCTGACATAGAAGGAGGAAGCCAAGGATGCCTTGACATGGCAGGCGGAAGCCAGGGATGCCCTGACATAAGAAGCAAGGAGTGACATGGCAGGCGGAAGCCAGGGATGCCCTGACATGGCAGGAGGAAGCCAAGGATGCCCTGACATGGCAGGAGGAAGCCAGGGATGCCTTGACATGGCAGGTGGAAGCAGGGAGGCCTTGACATGGCAGGAGGAAGCAGCCAGGGATGCCTTGACATGGCAGGAGGAAGCAGCCAGGGATGCCCTGACATAGAAGGAGGAAGCAGCCAGGGATGACCTGACATAGAAGGAAGAGGCCAGGGATGCCCTGACATGGCAGGAGGAAGCAGGGATGCCCTGACATAGGAGGAGAAGGCCAGGGATGCCCTGACATGGCAGGAGGAGGCCAGGGATGCCCTGACATGGCAGTGCACACCCAACCTCATGCAGATTTATACCCTGTCACTTCTCCATGACTTTCTCCTCAACTCAGCTGTCTAAGTCCACCCTTCATGGGGAATGAGGACTGCCAGAAGAAGTAAAGACTGGGTGCATAAAGGAAGAGTTCAGGACACAATTAGCACCAATGAGTAAAACCTGCAAAGTCATGGCTGCTAAGCAGTGTCTTAGACCCCTCCCCTCGCTGAGGCCTATCCAGGCCAGCCTGAAACAGACAGGAACAGAAGACAATTTAGAGCTGAATGGTGGAAGCAGCATTGAGTTTCTCAGAGAGAAAGCTGAAGTCGAATTTGAAACCTTTCTCTACAGCTACCACGGCCTCATCTTGCATCTTGAAGACTTCAAATAGGAAAGAGGAGGGCATAGCCCATGGTGAGGGGCAGTAGACTGGGCAGTATATAACCAATAATAACAATAATATAATTAGAATAATAATAAAAGAACTAGGAGGGAACCGGAGAATGAGGAAGGAAAGGGTATCTTCGGCAGCATCTCGCGGTGGCTTCTCTGACAGAGAACAGACAGAAGCTATATATCTATATACAGGTTTGGGGAGGATGGGCGGGGACCGTTCTTCCGCCACGGCGAGAATCCACACCAGGCCTTGGGCTGACGTCCATCTGACTCACTAAGTGATCAAGTCCCAGTCGAAGTCGTCAGCAATCTCCTCAGTGGCACCAGGAGGCGGGACGGGCGGCCGCGGAACCATGTGGTGTGCTGTCAAGAAGAAAGACAGACCAGAAAGGAAGCTGGATGAGAAGCAAGTCCATCAGTCTAGATGGGGAGTGTTCTGCCCCAACAACACCAGGAAGGACACAGAGACAGCACCAGACGATCAGCCTGTGGTTCTTTCTGTTACAGACTATTCATTCAGCGACACCTCAGGAAACACACCAAAGCACATGCCATAAACTCTGACAAAATAACTCAAGAAGGTGATCTCATATGAAACAGCAGCACAGAAAGTCACAGTTGCAGGGCACGGACAAAGAAACAGACGTCACCCTAAACACTGGAATACTGGGGCTGGAGAGATGGCTCAGAGGTTAAGAGCACTGGCTGCTCTTCCAGAGGACTGGGTTCAATTCCCAGGAACCACCAGAGATCTGGTGCCCTCTTCTGGAGTGCAGGCATACATGCAGGTGGAACAGTGTGTACATAAATACATACATAAATAAATACATACATCTTTAAAACAAAACTGAACTACTTGTGATCAAATAAAATGACAACAGTGAATTTCCTGAAATACATTTAAACATGAGAAATCTGTGCAAGTGTACCATCTAAAGGGGTTTAGTGTCTCCACACCATCAAAGACAGTTCAATCCCATGCTGAGGAAGCAACTCAGTGGTACAGTACTTGCCCAGCATACAAGAGTTTAACCCCAACACTGCAAAAAAACAAATATTTAAAAAAAAAAAAAAAAAAAAAAAAAAAAAAAAAAAAAGATAGTTTGCCCCCAGATCCCTGATACTAATGGTCAGGTGATAGGAAAACAGACATTCATTTCATTTGCCTGTCTTCCATCTTGATTCCAAAATTGGACATAAACATCCCTCACAGTTATCTTTTACTAACATTTATAATTTTACTTCTTTTCAGTATTGCAGTTACAAGGTAATTTTTAAAAATTATTTAACTGTATGTGTCTGTGTGTTTTGCCTGCATGTATGTCTGTGCATCACATTCACGCAATGCCAGCAGAGGCCAGAAGAGGGTATCAGATCCCCAGGAACTGGAGTTGTCGACCATTGTAAGCCATGTAAGCCATGTGGATGCTGGGAATCAAACCCAGGTCCTCTGGAATAAAAGCTAGTGCTCTTGACCACTGAGCCATCTCTCCAGTCCCAGAAGTAATTTTAAAGCAATCCCAAGTTAGAGGTGTAGCTCAGAAGTAAAGCCCTTGTCTAGTGTGAGTGAGGTCCTGGCTCCACTCCCAGCACTATAAAACAACACAAATTTAATGAAATAAAACGGCCTTTCTTAGTCTCACCGGATGTACACCTCCCTAGAGGGTATCGCGTCTCATCCTCCAGCCTTGGGAACCATGCCCTCATCCATTAGCAGGTGCAGACAGAAGGCAGAGAGAGGATTCCGAAAGAAAGCAAAACACTGAGAGATGAGCGTGCTTGCCTGCTGGTGAAACCCTCTGCTCTTACCTGGGCGGCTGTATCCTGTTGTGTCCTGGGTGGAGATTGGGTACATAGGTGCTGGGCCAGGGTAGAGATGGGAGGCTTGTGGATGCCCATAAGAGTTCACTGCCAAACAAAACAGAGTTACTTGACTAGGGGACTATTGTAGTCAACAAGGCAGGAAGAAAGAACATGTTCCCTGTCCCATCAGTCTCTGTCTCTCTTCCTGCAAGCAGGAAGCATTCTGCAGAAGCTACCAGTCTTTGGTTCTTAGGGTGAAAAGGGATGGATCCTAGAACTGTGAAATATCAAAGATCTGAGAATAACCAGAAACATGATAAACATGATCATCAATCTGTTTTTCCCTGCTTGACCGCCCCCACCCCTCCTCATGTGAAGATTATTACTGGGACAATTTGGAATAAGGACTTTCTTTAATAAATCCCCTCCCTTTTTAATTAGTAGTTTTGATCTCCCAAACCAAGGCATGGAAAGAAACAGGCCGGCTGCTTCTGTGGTTCTTCAGGAGTTCATTGAGTCGACAGATGTCAATAAACGGGTCCCAGGACTCAGCCTGGTCACTGCCTGTATGATGCTTCCTCATTTCTCTTCTCCCTTCACCCTTCACTTCCCTCCCAGTCCACTCCTCTGGCAGCTTTGTGCAGTACCTTGGTTCATGGATGGCTCCGCTTTGCCACTGGTGAGAGCACAGGGGTCAGTGATGCGGGCAGGGGCAGGTGGCCGGTGGGAGCCCCCCTGCGGGGGCATGTGACCAGTCTGGGTGAGGAAGTGGTTGAGGGAGTCACACAGGTTGGCGATGTGGTGCTGGTCGAGGGTCCAGTTCTTCTGCTCCGCCTGCCGTAGACTCTCCATCAGCTCTACAATGAGAACACCAGCCAGGCAACCCTGAGCAGCTAGCCACCAAAGCCACCACCACGCCACCCTGGGGCACGGTTCCCTCTCATCTTGGACCACCAGCATTGTGCACTAACAATAATGACTTATACCTTTTTCCGTTTTTTTTTTTTGCTTATGTAAGTATATATTGACATGTGATATGACAACAAGTATCATTAAATGTGCTAGGTTTTAATTAGTTTTTACTGCTTACTTTAACCTTATTCTGTACTCACAATTTTAGAATAAAATAGACTAGAAATAAGCCTACTCATTTCACTCTAGCTAAGAATGCTTCTTGCAAAACTGAAACTACTTTGTTGTTTTTCTTAAAGGGGAATCCCAAAATGACCATCCAGAGGCCAGGAGTTCATCTTTTTACAGTTTCTCCTTTCAACTTTCCATTCTGTTTGTTCCTTGCCAAATTTTTATTTTAATTTGCATCTCCCTGATGGATAAAAGTGTTCCAAGTGACTTAATGAATAATTCACTATCGTCTCTGTCAGGAAGCATAACTACAAAACTGTGGTCCAGGGTCTGAATCCCCAAGAGCCTTTCCTCTTCCCCATGACAAAAGATGACAGGCATAAAGCATTGTAATATCTGAACAAGGGCAAACATCTGAGTCAAATCTGAAAACACTTATATCTTTCTTGTATAACATGCAGAAGTGATGAAAGTCTCGGTCCCACGCCCATTCGGGCATCACCGGGGTCCTAGTACCCCCCTCTGCCCCGGAGTGGACCTAAAGCGCTAACCTGAGAACTGGGACTGCTCAATGCTCGACCAGTTGAGCCGGTTCACCATTTTGAAGCTTTCCTTTAAGGAGTCGATATTGGAGCACCAGTCTGGAGGAAAGGCTGTGGAGAGAGAGGCAGGCAGTGAGGTAGGGTGGAAGAGAGCAGTCCACACATGCCAGTTTCACAGCTACCCACCCAGCTTAACAGCGGCATTGCCAAGAGAGCTGCGGACACTCCCTCACCGGAGATTCAGGAATGGTAGAGTGGCCGTTCTTTTAGCACCAGCAGTTCATAGGCAAAGTTCATACAAACCAATGCTAATTCATCTATGAATATGAAACGGGAAACAACGAAATCCCCAACTCAATCCTCCGTACACAGGGCTTTATGTAGCAACTTCCCTCGGCTGAGATGAAGGAAGAGGGTAAGAGACTGAACCTAAAAGACCAGCTGTTAGCTTTTTCACCCACGGCTCCTCCACGCCGGCAGAACTCTGTTCACTCACCCTCCTCCCAGCTTTCTCTGTCCCCTCCGTGCTCACCAAAGCCAGAGCTGTTGATGGGCGCCTGGCTCTGCGCTTGCTGCTGCGGCGGCTGCTGGGCAGGATGGGGGTGGGCATGGTGCTGATGAGGGTGGTAGCCTCCGTGCTGCAGTGGGGGAGGATGCATGGCCATCACACCGGGGGGTCCGTAGCCTTCGGCTCCAGCTGTTTTTCCCCCTGGTGTCGTACAACCATCGGGGCTTGGGGTGTGCAGTGGAGGGGCACCCCCTACAGCGGAGGGGCCCTGAGTGGGTGCCTGGGGCTGCTGGGGCTGTGACTGCTGGGGTGGCGGCGGCTGCGGCTGCTGTTGCTGCTGCTGCTGCTGCTGCGGTGGTGGCTGCTGCTGCTGCTGAGGTGGTGGCTGCTGGTACATGTAGTAGTTGTTAGAAGGCTGCATGTCTCCCAGGAGTGAGGAAAACCCTGCAGGGGGAGGAGGAAGTAGGTAAGTGATTTGAGCTATATAGTTTCACTAAATGACATCTCTCAGGATGAGAGAGCTCGGGCAGAAGAGTTGAAAGGACAAGAGCATATTCTGTGACTGCAAGCACCCCATGTCCCTCCTTGGAAATAACAGACCGGAAAAGCAGTTAAATAAGAGGAAAGCTTTGACCCACTGGTGACCACGGAAATGTTAATAAAAAATTTTAAAAATCTCATTGGTGACTTTTCATGCTACTTTTAGGGGATTTAGATATAGGGCTGGAATCATTTTCAAAGGAAGTCACATAGCAGATGAAATTTAAAAATTAAATTATAACTAAAACAAAGCTATTAAGCAAGCACAGCTTGCTCCTCCTGGTTGTCTCTGCAGCCCTCTACTGTCCTGCCTGCTGGTCTTCCACGACCAGGAAATGCAGCTTGGGTGGGAAGCAGCACACAGACTAATTGATCTCCCAAGCCAACTGGGCAAGGAAGAGCCAACTTAAAGGAGTAGCCTGCAGCCCGAGGCCAAGACAGCTCAGGATGGCTAAGAATAAGCCATAAACTCTCAACCACTAAACCATCTCTCCAGTCATTAAGTTTCTTAAAACATCATGAAATACTGTTCTTAAATTTTGTTTTCTGGCCGGGTGGTGGTGATGCACGCCTTTAATCCCAGCACTTGGAGGCAAAGCCAGGCGGATCTCTGTGAGTTCAAGGCCAGCCTGCTCTCCAGAGCAAGATCCAGGACAGGCACGAAAACTACACAGAGAAACCCTGTCTTAAAAAAAAAAAAAAAAAAAAAGAGGAAGGAGAAGGGAGAGAAGGGAACAGGAAAGGAGGATGGTAGAGGAGGTCTGGGAGGAGGAAGGAGCACATAAACAAGGTGTAACAGAGCACACCTGTAATCCCAACACTCAGGTGGGAGAAGAAGGATTAGAAGTTCAAAGTCATCCTTGGCTACATTGTCTCAAGCTCAAGGCCAGCCTGGGCTATCTGCCATTCTGTCTCAATCTAACTTACTAACTGAAAAAGAAAAGTTATTTATAACAAAGCGGAAGGATTCTTGGGGAAAGAGTACTACTACTGTCCCCTAGTGGTCACACTCTGAATGACTGGCTCACGGCCATAAAATCTCTACCCCAGAAGTAGAGGTGTGGCCCAGTGGGAGAGCACTCACATAACACACACAAGACCCTGGGTCGGACCCCAGCACTGGGGCAGGGCATGTGGGGGAAATCTCTGCCTCTGGATGGTCCTCCAATTCAGCTTGTGAAGATAATAACCCAGCGGCCCCTGAATCCGCTGTCTGGCACCAAACATTTTAGTCCTGTTTCCTCTGACAAGTAATCAGTTTACATATTAAAAACAAGAAACCGGCCGGGCGGTGGTGGCGCACGCCTTTAATCCCAGCACTCGGGAGGCAGAGGCAGGCGGATCTCTATGAGTTCGAGGCCAGCCTGGTCTACAGAGTGAGCTCCAGGAAGGCCCAAAGCTACACAGAGAAACCCTGTCTCGGAAAAAAAAAAAAAAAAAAAAAAAAAAAAACAAGAAACCAGGGGGCTGGCAAGATGGCACATTCAGGTACACGCTTTTGCTGCCAAACCCAACCCAAGTTTGATCCCTGGGACCTATATGGTACAAGGAGAGAACTGACTCCCACAAGTTGTCCTCTGACCACGTGTGCTGTGGCACGTGCAGCGCGCGCGCACACACACACAAACACATACACACACACACACAAACACACAAGTGCGTGTGCTAAAATGTAATTTAAAAAAAAACAACAACAGAAAATTGGAAGAGAAGAGAATGTTACCACTTATTCGACAATATAAAGAGCCTTTAATCCCGGCACTCAGGAGGCAGAGCCAGGCAGATCTTTGTAAGTTTGAGGCCAGCCTGGTCTATAGCGTGTTCCAGACCAGCCAGGACTACGCAGAGAGACCTTGTGTCACAGAAAATTGAGGAAAGCAGGAAAGGAGCTCTCAGGATGTCACCTGCCCGTCCTCGCCACACTCACCGTGCTGGGAGGAGGAGGAGGACCTCTCCAGCATGGACTTGTAGAGGTTGCGGAAGGACCAGCTTAGGTCCTGAAAGTTGATCTCTGAGTAGGAGAATTTGAAGTCGTGGTTGGTGTTGTAGAGGGAAGGGGCACCATCTGTGCTTTCTCGGCCTGGAGCCCCTGCTGCGGCCACTGCTCCGCCATCCACAGACCCAGGGCCCTACGAAAACAGGTAAGGATGGTGAGCTCCGTCCCTTCTGAAGCAGCATAACCCTCCAAAGGCCACCAGGCTCTCAGGCCTGTCCCCGTCACCCTCTCCAGCTGGCCCGTGGCACAGCGTCACCTGCTCTTCCTGGCCGGCTCCCGTCTTGAATCTGGCCTCCTTATTATCACTACCCACTCCTTCCCCAGGACCCTCCTAGGGTCCTCCTGCCTCCCCCTCCCGGCGGTGGCTTTCCGGGCTCTTGCTCTTCTCACCACTTATTTTCCTGATTTGATCAAAATTCTGCCATCCGTTTGTCTCCTCCGTCGGCTCCCTCTCCTCCCTTCTGGCTGGGTTTCCCTCTTTTGCGTTTTTCTTCTTTCCCAATCTACCTGCCTAGCATATCCCCGGTCCTTAGCATGTAACTGTGAAGAGAGCGGTATCCGAACCTACTCAACCATGCAGCGGTTGCCCCGGGCCTGTGGCCCCTGCGTCCTACCTGGCTGTAGCTGGCCATGGAGGAGGGGCTCTGCAGTGACATCTGAGGATTCCCCTCATGAGGCAGTGAGGTTTCTCCACTCCCTGGAACACCTCCCCGGGGGCTTTTGCTGGCCTCCTGTTCTGGGGAGTCTTGGGACAGCTGAGAATTATGAAAGGAGGGGTGAACACCCACCCGGAGCCCATGAAAACGTCTCCCCTTTGCCAGTGGTAACCCACATTCACCACAGACATGACTAAAACCCAAGGAAGGGTGTCCCCAAGGGGAGAGAACTTACGTCATCATCTGGAGGGTGTCTTCTCTTCCGGGAAATGTCCGGGCAGGTGTCAATTGTCCAGTAAGAGCCCTGGAAGGAGAAGCCAACCCCACGGAGAAGAAAAGCATTACCTATAGACGTTCCCGTTGGAAACAAGTGCTCAGGCAGTTTCTTACAGCAGTCACGCTGAAAACGGGCGGGCGGGGCTGGGAATGCGACCCGGTGTAGAATGGCGGCCTAGCTCGGACAACGCCTCAGATTGGACTCCCCAGTACAGACCAGAAGAGAGGAAGAGGGAAGTGAGACCAAGCCGGAGAGAAGCCAAGGCAAGGCAAGGAGGAGAAGGGAAGAAGCGGGGCTGGGCATCCAGACAGAGTCCTCGGGAGCCGGGAACCCGTGAGGAATGATGTGTCCCCAAGGTCACTCCCCAGTCCGAACACTAGCCTCAAAGGTCCCAACCGGGCAGACGAGCAATGGTAATTGTGTCGAGAGCTGGAAATGGCCAGAAAGCCCTTTCTCCCTTACGACCTGAAGCAAAAGTCCAGTGGGCCTTAGCATCTGTCAAATGGGGAGAATGACGCCCCCCCCCCTTTGGAAGGCAAAACCTGAAGACTCTGCATAGAAAACCTTCCAAAAAGTTAGTGAGTAAACTGGGTATGCTGGCACACACCTGAAATCCCAGCACTCAGGAGGGACTAAGGCAGGAGGATGGCGAGTTCAAGGCCAGCCTGGGCTACACAGCAAGACCTTGTCTCAAAAAAAAAAAAAAGAATGGGGGGGTGGGAGGAGGGAGAATGGGGGAATCTATGGCTGATATGTGAAATTAAATTAATTGTAAAATAAAAGTATTACTAAAAAAAAAGAAGAAGAAGAAGAAGCAGTGACTAATCAACATTTTACATGTAGGAACAAGTGCCACTACAGAGTGAGACTAACTCAAACACAATGAGAGAGGCTGGCCACAGTGGCGCATGCCTTTGCTGCTTGTTTGTTGTTTTCTAAAACAGAGTCTCTCTATTAGGCCCTGGCTGTCCTGAAACTCTCTATGTAGACCAGGCTGGCCTTGTACTCAGAGACATCCACCTGTCTCTGCCTCCTGAGTGCTGAGATAACAGTGTGCCTCACCACGCCCATCTTGGTATATGCCTTTAATCTCACCACTCAAATCTCTGAGTTGGGGGCTAGCCAGGTCTACATATTAAGTTCCAGGCCTACACGGTGAGACTCTGTCTCAAAAGATAGGAAGAAAGAAAGAAAATAAGGAAGAAATGAGGGAGGGAGGGAGGGAGGGAGGGAGGGAGGGAGGGAAAGGAAGGAAGAGGAAGGAGAACCTCAAAATCAACTCTATCATAAACATCCCTATTAAAAACAAAAAGATTTCATTGTCTTCCTTAGTCACCCATTCTCGTGAGGAATCAGAAGCTTGGCAACCATGTTCTTCCTTTGAGGAAAAACAGAGATGCTTTGAAAATTAACACGGTTTCCTCCTCTAGGTAATTAGAACAGCCACAGGACTCTGAGTGTAAACTACCTCACTCTCCTTCCTTCTCCTTTGATTCCCCAGCGTCTCACCTTCCCAGGGTCATCCCGAGGTCTGGGCACCTTCCGGAAGCACTTGTTAAGAGAAAGGTTGTGTCGAATGGAATTCTGGGGAAGCAAAGAAGCAAGTTAGGTCTAGCATTGGGCAAACCACAGTATTTTCCAAAGGACACAGAAGAGCACACAGTGAAGTTCCAGGGCACATTCAGCACCTCCTCACTGTATTGCTGGAGGGAGCGACACACAGAAAGCGGAGGGTGTGAAAGGAAATCAGAGTTAACTGGCGAGGGGCATGGTGACCAGGTGCTCCTGAAAGTTTATAGTTCTTCAGGCTTCCTACCAAAGTGATAACAAGTTATAAATGCCTCAAGCCAGGAGGGTCACTGAGGTCAAGCCTAGCCTCGTGATAGCGAGTTCCAGGACAGCCAGAGTTACATAGTAAGACCCTGTCTCAGAAAACGAACAGCAAAAACAGCCAGACATGGTGGCCCACACCTGTAAGCCCTGCACTCAGGAGACACAGGCAGGAGAGTGGCCACAAGTTGGAAGCCAGCCTGGTCTACAGTCACATAAGTTCTAGGGCAACCAGGACTGCATGAAAAGACCATCTCTCAAAAAATAAGCCAGGCGTAGGTGCATGCTTTAATAAGCCCAGCTCTCAGGAGGAAGAGACCAGTGAATCTCTGTGAGTTTGATACTACTGTGGTTTACACAGTGAGTTCCAGGACAACTAGAGCTACAGGATGAGACCATGGGAGGTGGGGGGCTGACAGGCTGATGGTTCACCCTGGGGACCTGGTCCCTGAAACCCACATTCAGATGGAAGGGAGAGAATCAATCCTACAAAGTTATCCTCT